>NC_092052.1:92867047-93163360 GCF_003086295.3 Arachis hypogaea | reverse complement strand
GATATTCATCGCACCTTCAACTTGATGAATATGATATCCGTGACACTTATCATCATTCTCACTTATGAACACGTGTGAACCACTTCCGTTCTATCTGCAATAGCTTGAGTGTGTATCTCTTGGCCTCCTGGTTCACGACGCATGATTGCCTCTCTTGACAACAAGCATTCTATTCCGTGAGATCAGAGTCTTCGTGGTATAGCTAGAACCATTGGCAGCATTCCTGAGATCCGAAAAGTCTAAACCTTGTCTGTGGTATTTCGAGTAGGATCTGGAAAGGGATGACTGTGACGAGCTTCAAACTGCGAATGTTGGGTGCAGTGACAGTGTGCAAAAGGACAATGGTCATATTCCAACGCTAGCGGGAACCAACAGATGATTAGCCGTGCGGTGATAGCGCATATGGATTTGTTTTCATCCGAGAGGATCATACAGCTTGCCATAGAAGGAGGTAACGCATGGTTGGAAGAAAGCAATAGGAAAGCAGAAGTTCAGAAGCAACAAAGCATCTCCAAACGCTTATCTGAAATTCTCACCAATGAATTACATAAGTATCTCTATCTTATTTTATATTTTATTTATATTTTAAATATCAAAACCTCATAACCATTTGAATCTTCCTGACTAAGATTTACAAGGATGACCATAGCTTGCTTCAAGCCGACAATCTCCGTGGGATCGACCCTTACTCACGTAAAGTTTATTACTTGGACGACCCAGTGCACTTGCTGGTCAGTTACATGGAATTATGAAGAAGTCTTGAAATCACGTTCTCCCACACCAAGTTTTTGGCACTATAGCCAGGGAACGAACAATCACGATTTCGTGTACCAAGTTTTTGGCACCGTTGCTGGGGATTGTTCGAGTTTGAACAACTGACGGTTCATCTTGTTGCTCAGATTAGGTAATTTTATTTTATTTTAAGCTTTTTATTTTCGAAAAATAATTCAAAAATAAATAAATAAATAAATAAATAAATAATTCTATGTTCTTCAGAATTTTTAAGAATGAATTCTAGAGTTTAGATGATATGTGAAGCCTGGCTGGCTGTCAAGCCATGTCTAAATTCTTTTGGACCAAGGCTTCTACTTATCATTGCAATAGCCTTTGGATTCCCATCTAATTGGCTGTTGTATGTCTGATTTGTATGCTGAAGCTTGGCTGGCCATTTGGCCATGTCTAATCTTTTGGACCGAAGCTTTCACATAAAGCTTGGCTGGCTATTTAGCCATGTCTAAATTTTTGGACCGAGGCTTTAGACTAACATTGCATGATTCTTGGAATTCCTATTAAAAAATTTGAGTTTATTTATTTTCTTTTTCCAAATAATTTTCAAAAAATACAAAAAAAAATTAATAAATCATAAAAACCAAAAAAAAAATTGTGCTTCTTGTTTGAGTCTTGTGTCAAGTTTTAAGTTTAGTGTCAATTGCATCTTTTTAATTTTCTTAAAATTTTCGAAAAATTAATGCATTGAGTTTCTTCATTGATCTTCAAGTTGTTCTTGATGATTGTCTTTGTTTGATCTTACATTTTCTTGTTTTGTGTCTTTCCTTGTTTTTCATATTCATTTTTGATCTATTAGTGTCTAAAGTTTAAAAAAATTTTAAGTTTGGTGTCTTGCATGTTTTTCTGTTCTTAAAATTTTTCAAAAATATGTTCTTGATGTTCATCATGATCTTCAAAGTGTTCTTGGTATTCATCTTGACATTCAAAGTATTGTTGCATATTTTTTTTGTTTTGATCCATAATTTTTATGTCATGTTTCATTTTGATGTTTTTTCTTTTTCTTCATTAAAATTCAAAAATAAAAAAATATCTTTCCCTTATCCTTCTCAAAAATTTTGAAATTTTGAATTGATTTAGTTAAAAGTTTTAAAATTTGGTTGTTTCTTGTGAGTCAAGTCAAATTTTCAATTTAAAAATTCTATCTTTTTCAAAAATCGAATCTTTTTCATTTTTTTATATTTTTGAAAATTTTCAAAATTGATTTTCAAATTTTTTTTAATTTTATTTCATATTTTCGAAATTAATGCTAACATTTAATGTTTAGATTCAAAATTTTCAAGTTGTTACTTGCCTATTAAGAAAGGATCAATCTTTAAATTCTAAAATCATATCTCTTAGTTTCTTATTAGTCAAGTAATGAACTTTATTTCAAAAACAAAATCTTTTTAATTTCCTTTTCAAATATTTTTCAAAATAAATTTCAATCATATCTTTTTAAAACTTAATTTCAAAATCTTTTCATAACTTATCTTTTCAAAATTGATTTTTGGTGCACAAAATTGTTGCTCTCTTACAATTTCGCACACATGACCAGCAAGTGCACTGGGTCGTCCAAGTAATACCTTACGTGAGTAAGGGTCGAATCCCACGGAGATTGTTGGTTTGAAGCAATCTATGGTTATCTTGTAAATCTTAGTCAGGAAGTATCAATTGAATTGTGAGTAACCAGTAGAGCATAAATTAAAAGTTACTTGTTGTGCAGTAATGGAGAATATGTTGGAGTTTTGAAGATGCTTTGTCTTCTGAATCTCTGCTTTCCTCTGTCTTCTTGTTCACGCACGCACGTCCCCCTATGGCAAGCTGTGTGTTGGTGGATCACCGTTGTCAATGGCTACCTTCCATCCTTCCAGTGAAAACTACGCTCACGCGCTCTGTCACAGCACGGCTAATCACCGGTTGGTTCTCGATCCGGTTGGAATAGGATTTACTATCCTTTTGCGTCTGTCACTAACGCCCAGCCTTCAAGAGTTTGAAGCTCGTCACAGTCATTCAATCCTTGAATCCTTCTCGGAATACCACAGACAAGGTTTAGACTTTCCGGATTCTCATGAATGCTGCCATCAGTTCTAGCTTATACCACGGAGATTCTGATTAAGGAATCTAAGAGATACTCATTCAATCATATATAGAACGGAGGTGGTTGTCAGGCACACGTTCATGATTTGAGGAGGGTGATGAGTGTCACAGCTCATCACCTCCATCACAGTTAAGCGCGAATGAACATCTTAGATAGGAACAAGCGTGTTTGAATGGAAAACAGAAATACTTGCATTAATTCATCGAGACACAGCAGAGCTCCTCACCCCCAACAATGGGGTTTAGAGACTCATGCCGTCAGAGAATACAAAGTTTAGATCTGAAAATGTCATGAGATACAAAATAAGTCTCTAAAAGTTGTTTAAATACTAAACTAGTAGCCTAGGGTTACAAAATATGAGTAGACTATGATGGATGATGCAGAGATCCACTTCTGGGGCCCACTTGGTGTGCTGGGGCCCACTTGGTGTGTGCTGGGGCTGAGACTTTAAGCAATTTACGTGTGGAGGCCATTTGTGGAGTTGAACGCCAGTTTTTATGCCAGTTTGGGCGTTCAACTCCAGTTTTTGATCCTTTTCTGGCGCTGGACGCCAGAATTGGGCAGAGAAATGGCGTTGAACGCCAGTTTACGTCCTCTGTCCTTGTGCAAAGTATGGACTATTATATATTTCTGGAAAGCCTTGGATGTCTACTTTCCAACGCAATTGGAAGCATGCCATTTCGAGTTCTGTAGCTCCAGAAAATCCACTTTGAGTGCAGGGAGGTCAGAATCCAACAGCATCAGCAGTCCTTTTTCAGCCTGAATCAGAATTTTGCTCAGCTCCTTCAATTTCAGCCAGAAAAATACCTGAAATTACAGAAAAACACACAACTCATAGTAAAGTCCAGAAATATGAATTTTTCCTAAAAACTACTAGGAATAGACTAAAAACTAACTAAAACATACTCTAAACTATATGAAATTATCCCTAAAAAGCGTATAAAATATCCGCTCATCACAACACCAAACTTAAACTGTTGCTTGTCCTCAAGCAACTAGACAAATAAAATAGAAGACTAATAGGTTGAGAAGCAATAATATCTCAGAGTTTTTGATTGGAGCTCAGATTCTAATTAGATGAGCGGGACTAGTAGCTTTTTGCTTCTGAACAGTTTTGGCATCTCACTTTATCCATTGAAGCTCAGAGTGATTGGCATCTATAGAAACTCAGAATCCAGATAGTGTTATTGATTCTCTTAGTTCAGTGTGATGATTCTTGAACACAGCTTCTTTATGAGTCTTGGCCGTGGCCCTAAGCACTTTGTTTTCCAGTATTACTACCGGATACATAAATGCCACAGACACATAACTGGGTGAACCTTTTCAGATTGTGACTCAGCTTTGCTAAAGTCCCCAATTAGAGGTGTCCAGAGTTCTTAAGCACACTCTTCTTTTTTCTTTGGACCTTGACTTTAACCGCTCAGTCTCAAGTTTTCACTTGACACCTGCACGCCACAAGCACATGGTTAGGGACAGCTTGGTTTAGCTGCTTAGACCAGGATTTCAGTCCTTTAGGCCCTCCTATCCACTGATGCTCAAAGCCTTGGGATCCTTTTTAATTGCCCTTGCCTTTTGGTTTTAAGGTTATTGGCTTTTTCTGCTTGCTTTTTTTTTTTTTCTGCAAGCTTTGTTCTTTGCTGGTTTTTCTTGCTTCAAGAATCATTTTATGATTTTCAGATTATCAATAACATGTCTCATGTTCATCATTCTTTCAAGAGCCAACATATTTAACAGTCTTAAACAACAAATTCAAAAGACATATGCACTGTTCAAGCATTCATTCAGAAGACAGAAAGTATTGCCACCACATTTAACCAATTAGAATTTCTTTTATTAAACTCGAAATTGTATTGCTTCTTATTCAAAAGATCTACTATTTTATTCATGTTTAATGATGATGAGAAAAATAAACTATAGCTTAATTGGAAATAAAATCAAATAGATACTAATTACTATTATATGACTTCTAAGGTAGACTTTTTATAAGGACACTGTCACAGAGTTAAGGCAGAAATTGGAAATTAACAACCTTTATTCTGGGGGTATGGGGGTTCCTCTGATCCTTGGGAGGCTTGGTATTATAGAAGACTTTTGGCGCTTCAGTTCCCTTAAGTCACGTCCCTGCTCCTCTTGTTCTTTAAGCATATGGGTCAGCATTTGACTGTGTTCCTTCTGTTGTTTATTATCTGCTCCATAGCTTCCTGTATCTTGGTGACAGACGTCTCAAGATATTCCCAATATTCCGCTTGAGGAATCTCTGGAGGAATTCCTGTGCTCTCTTCTTGATAAGATCCTCCTGTGCTTGTTGTCTCTCCATTGATGCTTTGGTGATTGACTTTTCAATTAGGATATATTCAGTTATTCCCATCTTGACTCCAGCGTCCTTGCAGAGCAGAGAAATCACGCTTGGATAAGCCAACCTGGCCTCTTTTGAATTTTGTTAGCAATCTTATAGAGCTCAGTTGAAATCAGCTGATGAACCTCCACTTCCTTTCCCATCATGATGCAATGAATCATTACTGCTCTTTTAACTGTGACTTCAGAATGGTTGCTAGTGGGCAACAGAGAATGCCCAATGAAGTCCAGCCATCCTCTGGCAACTGGTTTGAGATCCTCTCTCTTGAGTTGATTTGGAACGCCCTTTGTGTTGGTGGTCCACCTGGCTCCAGGGATACATATGTCCTCTAGAATCTTATCCAGGCCAATGTCTGCTCTCATCATCCTTCTGTTGAAGGAGTCTGGATCATCCTTTAGCTGAGGTAGCTTTAATATCTCTCTGATCTTGTCAGGGGTGGTATGAACAATCTTTTCCCTGACCATGGTCCGAAATTCGTAGCAGGCAATTCCAGATAGTCTTTGCTTGTCAGTCTGCCACATATTAGCATAGAACTCCTGGACCATGTTCCTTCCTACTTTCGTTTCAGGATTAGCTAGGACTTCCCAGTTCCTGATTCAAATTTGCTCCTGGATCTCCGGATATTCATCTTCTTTCAGATCGAATCTAACTTCCGGGATCACTGATCTCAGACCCATTACTTTAAGATAATGGTCTGAATGTTCTTTAGATAAGAACTTCCCTTGATTCCAAAGTGGTTTTGGAACACTCTCTTTCTTGCCTCTTGGAGTGGGTTGTTTTCCTTTGGGAGCCATGATCTCAGTGATCTCGGAAAAACACACCAAACTTAGAGGTTTGCTTGTCCTCAAGCAAAAGAAAGGAAAGAAGAGGGATAGAAGGAGATCGAGGTGCACTTGTTGATGGAGGAGGGGGGAGGCCGAACCCAATTTTAAAGGGGTGGGGGGTGGGTTTTCGAAAAATTGTAAAAGATAAGATAAAAAGATTGAGTTGAAAAAGATAAGATAGAAGATATAGTTTGATTTTGAAAAGATAGGATAGATTTTGAAAAAGATAAATTTGGATTTTGAAAAAGATAATATGAGGATTTGAAAAAGATATTGATAAGATTTTTAGAGTGAAAAAGATAGATTTGTTTTTTGGAAAAGATTCGAAAAGAGTTGGATTGAATTTGCAAAGAGGGTGTGTGCTTATGAATTAAGATACATTTGATATTTTGAAAGTAGGATTTTTAGAAATCAGGGTTCTTGACATGTTTATGTAAATAAAATCATGTATTGAATCATAAAATTATAAATTAGAATGGAAATACGTGTGGGATAAATGGATTTGGCTCCTCCCTGGCTTCCTGGCGTTTGAACGCCCAAACACTGCTTGTTTTGGGCGTTCAGCGCCCAAATGCTGATCTCCTGGGCGTTCAGCGCCCACTTGCTGCCATTCCTAGCGTTCAACGCCCAGTGGGTGGCCATTTCTGGCGTTGAACGCCCAATTGCTGCCATTACTGGCGTTCAGTGCCCAGTGGATGCCCATTTTGGGCGCTGAACGCCCAAAATGCCCCTTTACTGGCGTTTTCTTGCCATTGAGCTTCCAATCTCTGTTTTGTGTGCAAATTCCTTCTGTAACCCTGTAAACTTATGCAATTGATCCTTTACCTTAGTGTCAGTAAACTTTATATAAACAAATAAAAAAGAAAAATAGGGAAAAATGCTTAGAGGATTAATGCCCCATGGCTGGGTTGCCTCCCAGAAAGCGCTTCTTTATTGTCTTTAGCTGGACCTTGCTGAGCTTTTAATCTAGCTTCAGCCTTGAGCATTCTTGCTCAATGTTGCCTTCAAGATAATGCTTGATTCTTTGTCCATTGACAATGAACTTCTTATCAGAATCAATATCTTGAAGCTCCACATAACCATATGGTGACACACTTGTAATCACGTATGGTCCCCTCCACCGGGATTTCAGTTTCCCGGGGAATAGCCTGAGTCTAGAGTTAAACAACAGGACCTTCTGTCCTGGTTCAAAGATTCTAGATGACAGCTTTCTGTCATGCCATTTTTTTTATTTTTCTTTATAAAGCTTCGCATTTTCGAAAGCTGTGAATCTGAATTCCTCTAGCTCATTTAGCTGGAGCAATCGTTTTTCTCCTGCTAATTTGGCATCTAAGTTTAGGAATCTGGTTGCCCAGTAGGCCTTATGTTCCAGTTCCACGGCAAGTGGCATGCCTTACCATACACGAGTTGGTATGGAGAGGTCCCTATAGGGTCTTGAATGCTGTTCTGTAAGCCCACAGAGCATCATCCAAGCTCCTTGCCCAATCCTTTCTACAGGTATTTACTGTCCGTTCCAGGATTCTCTTTAATTCTCTGTTAGAGACTTCAGCTTGCCCGTTGGTTTGTGGATGATATGGAGTGGCCACTTTGTGGCGAATTCCATACCGAACCATGGCAGAGTAAAGCTGTTTATTGCAGAAGTGAGTGCCCCCATCACTGATTAACACTCTAGGGACACCAAACCTGCGAAAGATATGTTTCTGGAGGAACTTCAGCACTGTTTTAGTATCATTGGTGGGTGTGGCAATAGCCTCAACCCATTTTGATACATAGTCAACTGCCACTAGAATATAAGTGTTTGAGTATGATGGTGGGAAAGGTCCCATGAAGTCAATTCCCCATACATCAAACAACTCTATTTCCAAGATTCCTTGTTGAGGCATGGCGTAACCATGAGGCAGATTACCAGCCCTTTGGCAACTGTCACAATTACGTACAAACTCTCGGGAATCTTTATAGAGTGTGGGCCAATAGAAGCCACATTGGAGGACCTTGGTGGCTGTTCGCTCACCTCCGAAATGGCCTCCATATTGAGATCCATGGCAATGCCATAGGATTCTCTGTGCTTCCTCTCTGGGGACACACCTACGGATAATTCCGTCTGCACATCTCTTAAAGAGATAGGGCTCATCCCACAAGTAGTACTTTGCATCAGTAATTAGTTTCTTTTTTTGTATTCTATTGTACTCCTTGGGTATGAACCTTGCAGCTTTATAGTTTGCAATATCGGCAAACCATGGTGCTTCCTTAATGGCAAATAGATGCTCATCAGGGAACGTCTCAGAGATCTCAAGGAAGGGGAGGGACGTCCCTTCCACTGGCTCTATCCGGGACAGATGATCAGCTACTTGGTTCTCTGTCCCTTTTCTGTCTCTTATTTCTATATCAAACTCTTGCAGAAGCAATACCCATCTGATGAGCCTGGGTTTTGAATCCTGCTTTGTGAGTAGATACTTAAGAGCAGCATGGTCAGTGTACACAATCACCTTTGATCCTACTAAGTAGGATCTGAACTTGTCAATGGCGTAAATCACTGCAAGTAATTCCTTTTCTGTGGTTGTGTAATTTTTCTGGGCATCATTTAAAACGCGACTGGCATAATAAATGACATGCAGAAGCTTGTCATGCCTCTGTCCCAATACTGCACCAATGGCATGATCACTGGCATCACACATTAGCTCAAATGGTAATGTCCAGTCTGGTGCAGAAATGACTGGTGCTGTGACCAGCTTAGCTTTCAGCGTTTCAAACGCCTGCAGGCACTCTGTGTCAAACACAAATGGCGTGTCAGCAGCTAGCAGGTTGCTTAGAGGTTTTGCGATTTTTGAAAAATCCTTTATAAACCTCCTATAGAATCCTGCATGCCCCAGAAAGCTTCTGATTGCCTTAACATTGGCAGGTGGTGGTAATTTTTCAATTACCTCTATTTTTGCTTGATCCACCTCTATTCCCTTGTTTGAGATTTTATGCCCAAGAACAATTCCTTCAGTCACCATGAAGTGACACTTTTCCCAGTTTAAAACTAGGTTGGTTTCTTGGCATCTTTTCAGAACAAGTTTTAGGTGATCAAGACAGGAGCTGAATGAGTCTCCATATACTGAGAAGTCATCCATGAAGACTTCCAGAAATTTTTCCACCATATCAGAGAAAATAGAGAGCATGCATCTCTGGAAGGTTGCAGGTGCATTGCATAGCCCAAAGGGCATCCTTCTATAAGCAAACACTCCTGATGGACATGTGAATGCTGTTTTCTCTTGATCCTGGGGATCTACTGCAATCTAGTTATAGCCTGAGTAGCCATCCAAAAAGCAGTAATAATCATGACCTGCTAGTCTCTCTAGCATCTAGTCTATGAATGGTAAAGGAAAATGATCCTTTCTGGTGGCTGTATTGAGCCTTCTGTAGTCAATACACATGCGCCACCCTGTAACTGTTCTTGTAGGAACCAGTTCATTTTTTTCATTATGAATCACTGTCATGCCTCCCTTTTTTGGGACGACTTGAACAGGGCTCACCCAGGGGCTATCAGAAATGGGATAAATAATCCCAGCCTCTAGTAATTTGGTGACCTCTTTCTGCACCACTTCCTTCATGGCTGGATTTAGCCGCCTCTGTGGTTGAACCACTGGTTTGGCATTATCCTCCAATAGGATTTTGTGCATGCATCTAGCTGGGCTTATGCCCTTAAGGTCACCTATGGACCACCCAAGAGCTGTCTTGTGTGTCCTTAGCACTTGAATAAGTGCTTCCTCTTCCTGTGAATTTAAAGCAGAGCTTACGATCACTGGAAAGGTGTCACCTTCTCCTAGAAATACATATTTCAAGGATGGTGGCAGTGGCTTGAGCTCTGGTTTAGGAGGTTTTTCCTCTTTTAGAAGAAAGTTCAGAGGCTCTTTCATGTCCCCTGAATCCTCCAAATCAGGCTGAACATCTTTAAAGATGTCTTCCAACTCTGATTCGAGACTCTCAGCCATGTTGATCTCTTCTACCAAAGAGTCAATAAGGTCAACTTTCATGCAGTCTGTTGATGTGTCTGGATGCTGCATGGCTTTGACAGCGTTCAACTTGAACTCATCATCGTTGACTCTCAGGGTTATTTCCCCCTGTTGGACGTCAATGAGGGATCGTCCAGTCGCTAGGAAGGGTCTTCCTAGAATGAGAGTGGCACTCTTGTGCTCCTCCATTTCCAGCACAACAAAGTCAGTGGGAAAGGCGAATGGCCCAACTCTGACAATCATGTCCTCAATCACGCCTGATGGGTATTTAGTGGAACCATCAGCAAGTTGGAGACATATCCGGGTTGGTTTAACTTCTTCAGTTAAGCCAAGCTTCCTGATAGTGGATGCAGGTATTAGGTTGATGCTTGCCCCAAGATCGCATAAGGCTGTCTTGGTGCAATCACCTTCCAATATACATGGTATCAGAAAACTCACAGGGTCTTTAAGCTTTTCAGGAAAGCTTTTCAGAATGACTGCACTGCATTCTTCAGTGAGGAGAACTCTTTCTGTTTCTCTCCACTCCTTTTTATGACTCAAGATCTCTTTCATGAACTTGGCATAAGAAGGTATTTGCTCAAGTGCCTCTGCAAAAGGAATCTTTATTTCAAGAGTCCTTAGATAATCTGCAAAGCGAGCAAATTGCTTATCCTGCTCCTCTTTCTGGAGTTTTTGAGGATAAGGTATCTTGGCTTTATATTCCTAAACCTTAGTGGTTAAAGAAGCCTTTTTAGAGGGGTTGTTATCAGCACTTGTGTGTGTCTGATCCCTCACTGGCAATTGAGTACCAGAGTCAGAAGCTGGAGTGACGTTAGACGCCAACTCACTGTCTGTTCCTGGCGCCTGAACACCAGAAATGTGCCCATTTTGGGCGTTCAACGCTGGAGTATGCCCCATTTGGGCGTTCAACGCCAAATTCTTGCCCATATCTGGCGTTGAACGCCAGTCCTGCCTTGTTTCTGGCGCTGAACGCCAGTTTTGGGCATGGTCTGGGCGTTCAGCGCCAGCCTTCCACCCATTTTCTGGCGTTTTAGTGCCAGAATCATTTTTCCCTGGGCTCTTACTGTCCTCAGGTGAATCTTTGGTGGGTCGCTCATTTCTTGAATTTTTGATGCCTTGAGGTGGGGTATTTAGTGTTTTCCCACTTCTTAATTGAACTGCTTGGCATTCTTCTGCTATTTGCCTTGATAGCTGCTGCTTTGTTTGCTTAAACTGTTCGTCCATATGTATATTAGCTATCCTTGTCTCCTGTAGCCTATCTTTGAATTCAGCTAGCTGTTTTGTTAGAAAATCCAATTGCTGATTGAATTCAGCAGCTTGTTTTACAGTACTGAATTCAGCAGTTACTGTTTTAACCTCTTCATTCATGGAAGGGTTGCTGCTTAGATACAGATGCTGATTCCTGGCAACTGTATCAATGAGCTCTTGAGCCTCTTTAATTGTCTTTCTCATATGGATAGATCCACCAGCTGAGTAATCTAAAGACATCTGAGCTCCTTCTGCAAGCCCACAGTAGAAGATGTCTAACTGAACCCACTCTGAAAACATTTCAGAGGGGCATTTTCGTAGCATCTCTCTGTATCTCTCCCAGGCATCATAAAGAGATTCATTATCTCCTTGTTTAAAGCCTTGGATGTCCAGCCTTAGCTGTGTCATCCTTTTTGGAGGAAAATACTGATTCAGGAATTTTTCTGTCAGCTGTTTTCATGTTCTTATGCTGGCCTTAGGTTGGTTATTTAACCACCTCTTAGCTTGATCTTTTACAGCAAATGGAAACAGTAATAGTCTGTAGACATCCTGATCTATTTCCTTATCATGTACTGTGTCAGCAATTTGTAAAAATTGTGCCAGAAACTCTGTAGGTTCTTCCTGTGGAAGACCGGAATACTGGCAACTTTGCTGCACCATGATAATGAGCTGAGGATTCAACTCAAAGCTACTAACTCCAATGGAGGGTATGCATATGCTACTCCCATATGAAGCAGTAGAGGGGTTAGAATATGACCCCAAAGTCCTCCTGGACTGTCCATCTCCACTTATGTCCATGATGGATATATGGATATAACTTGGACTGATTTATCTTTTTATTTATTTTATTTTATAAGAAGTAAATACTTAAATAAAATAAAATAACTAAAAAGAATTTGAATTTTAAAAAAATTTTTTTTCCTTTTTTTTTCGTAAAAGAAAATAAAAATTAATTAGTTAAAAAAAAGAAATTTTTGAAAAAGAGGGAAGATATTTTCGAAAATTAGAGAGAGAGAGAGAGTTAGTTAGGTAGTTTTGAAAAAGTTAAGAAACAAACAAAAAGTTAGTTGGTTAGTTGAAACAAATTTTGAAAAGATAAGAAGTTAGGAAGTTAGAAGAGATATTTTGAAAAGATATTTTTGAATTTAGTGAGGAGAGAGAAAAACAATAAGATGGTACAAGATTTAAAATTTTTAGATCTAATGCTCCTTGTTTTTGAAAATTTTGGAGGGAAAACACCAAGGAACACCAAACTTAAAAATTTTAAGATCAAGACACAAGGAACTCAAGAACACTTTGAAGACTCACAAGAACACAAGAACATGAAGGAAGAACACCAAACTTAAAATTTTTAGAAAGCCAAACCAAAATTTTTGAAAACCAAGGGGAAATCAACAAGAAAACACCAAACTTAAAGTTTGGCACAAGATTTAATAGAAAAAATATTTTTGAAAAAGGTTTTAAAAAAATATGATAGCCAATTATTATGAACATAAACACCACGTTCTAATTAACAAAGGATAAATAATGAAAGACTCTAAACCAAAAAAGAAAGATTTTTCCTAATCTAAGCAACAGAATAATCCGTCAGTTGTTCAAACACGAACAATCCCCGGCAACGGTGCCAAAAACTTGGTGCACAAAATTGTTACTCTCTTACAATTTCGCACACATGACCAGCAAGTGCACTGGGTCGTCCAAGTAATACCTTACGTGAGTAAGGGTCGAATCCCACGGAGATTGTTGGTTTGAAGCAATCTATGGTTATCTTGTAAATCTTAGTCAGGATGTCAATTATGTTTATCAATTGAATTGTGAGTAACCAGTAGAGCATAAATTAAAAGTTACTTGTTGTGCAGTAATGGAGAATATGTTGGAGTTTTGGAGATGCTTTGTCTTCTGAATCTCTGCTTTCCTCTGTCTTCTTGTTCACGCACGCACGTCCCCCTATGGCAAGCTGTGTGTTGGTGGATAACCGTTGTCAATGGCTACCTTCCATCCTTCCAGTGAAAACTACGCTCACGCGCTCTGTCACAGCACGGCTAATCACCGGTTGGTTCTCGATCCGGTTGGAATAGGATTTACTATCCTTTTGCGTCTGTCACTAACGCCCAGCCTTCAAGAGTTTGAAGCTCGTCACAGTCATTCAATCTTTGAATCCTACTCGGAATACCACAGACAAGGTTTAGACTTTCCGGATTCTCATGAATGCTGCCATCAGTTCTAGCTTATACCACGGAGATTCTGATTAAGGAATCTAAGAGATACTCATTCAATCGTATATAGAACGGAGGTGGTTGTCAGGTACACGTTCATGATTTGAGGAGGGTGATGAGTGTCACAGCTCATCACCTCCATCACAGTTAAGCGCGAATGAACATCTTAGATAGGAACAAGCGTGTTTGAATGGAAAACAGAAATACTTGCATTAATTCATCGAGACACAGCAGAGCTCCTCACCCCCAACAATGGGGTTTAGAGACTCATGCCGTCAGAGAATACAAAGTTTAGATCTGAAAATGTCATGAGATACAAAATAAGTCTCTAAAAGTTGTTTAAATACTAAACTAGTAGCCTAGGGTTACAAAATATGAGTAGACTATGATGGATGATGCAGAGATCCACTTCTGGGGCCCACTTGGTGTGCTGGGGCCCACTTGGTGTGTGCTGGGGCTGAGACTTTAAGCAATTCACGTGCGGAGGCCATTTGTGGAGTTGAACGCCAGTTTTTATGCCAGTTTGGGCGTTCAACTCCAGTTTTTGATCCTTTTCTGGCGCTGGACACCAGAATTGGGCAGAGAACTGGCGTTGAACGCCACTTTACGTCCTCTGTCCTTATGCAAAGTATGGACTATTATATATTTCTGGAAAGCCTTGGATGTCTACTTTCCAACGCAATTGGAAGCATGCCATTTCGAGTTCTGTAGCTCCAGAAAATCCACTTTGAGTGCAGGGAGGTCAGAATCCAACAGCATCAGCAGTCCTTTTTCAGCCTGAATCAGAATTTTGCTCAGCTCCTTCAATTTCAGCCAGAAAAATACCTGAAATTACAGAAAAACACACAACTCATAGTAAAGTCCAGAAATATGAATTTTTCCTAAAAACTACTAGGAATAGACTAAAAACTAACTAAAACATACTCTAAACTATATGAAATTATCCCTAAAAAGCGTATAAAATATCCGCTCATCACAACACCAAACTTAAACTGTTGCTTGTCCTCAAGCAACTAGACAAATAAAATAGAAGACTAATAGGTTGAGAAGCAATAATATCTCAGAGTTTTTGATTGGAGCTCAGATTCTAATTAGATGAGCGGGACTAGTAGCTTTTTGCTTCTGAACAGTTTTGGCATCTCACTTTATCCATTGAAGCTCAGAGTGATTGGCATCTATAGAAACTCAGAATCCAGATAGTGTTATTGATTCTCTTTTTATTTAATTAATTCATTTAGTTTTCAAATTTTATTTTATTTCTTCTCTTAATTTTTGAATACTAACTAATAATTAAAATAAAAACAAAAATATTTTCCTTTTATTTTAATTTAAAATTTTAATTCTCTCTCTCTCTCATCTCTTTCTATTTATTTATTTATTTACTAACACTTCTCTTCTTCTTATAATTCGAACCATTTCTCCCTCTCTGTGTTCGAATTCTTCATCTTTTCTCTTCTTCATTCTACTCTTCTATGCTTCTACTCACATAAAGAAATCTCTATACTGTGACATAGAGGATTCTTATTCTTTTCTGTTATCTTCTTTTTCATATGAGCAGGAGCAAGGATAAGAACATTCTTGTTGAAGCTAATCCAGAACCTGAAAGGACTCTAAAGAGGAAGCTAAGAGAAGCTAAAGCACAAAACTCTGGAGAGGACTTGACAGAATTTTTCAAAAAAGAAGAAGAGATGGCCGAACCCAATAACAATGGTGGAGATGCAAGAAAGATGCTTGGTGACTTTATTGCACCCTCTTCTGATTTCTATGGAAGGAGCATCTCAATTCCTGCAATTGGAGCAAACAACTTTGAGCTTAAGCCTCAATTAGTTTCTCTGATGCAGCAGAATTGCAAGTTTCATGGACTTCCATTGGAAGATCCTCATCAGTTCTTAGCTGAATTCCTACAAATCTGTGACACTATTAAGACCAATGAGGTTAATCTTGAGGTCTACAGACTTATGCTTTTCCCCTTTGCTGTAAGAGTTAGAGCTAGGACATGGTTGGACTCACAACCTAAAGAAAGCCTGAACTCTTGGGAAAAGTTGGTCAATGCTTTCTTGGCCAAATTCTTTCCACCTCAAAAATTGAGCAAGCTTAGAGTGGAAGTCCAAACCTTCAGATAGAAGGAAGGTGAATCCCTCTATGAAACTTGGGAAAGATACAAGCAATTGATCAGAAGGTGTCCTTCTGACATGTTTTCAAAATGGAGCATCATATGTATATTCTATGATGGTCTATCTGAATTGTCCAAGATGTCATTGGACCACTTTGCTGGAGGATCTCTTCATCTGAAGAAGACGCCTGCAGAAGCCTAGGAACTCATTGAAATGGTTGCAAATAACCAGTTCATGTACACTTCTATAAGGAATCCTGTGAATAATCAGATAACTCAGAAGAAAGGAGTTCTTGAGATTGATACTCTGAATGCAATATTAGCTCAGAACAAAATATTAACTCAGCAAGTCAATATGATTTCTCAGAGTCTGTCTGGAATGCAAGCTGCAACAGGTAGTACTAAGGAAGCTTCCTCTGAAGAAGAAGCCTATGACCCTGAGAATCCTGCAATGGCAGAGGTGAATTACATGGGAGAATCCTACGGAAACACCTATAATCCTTTATAGAGGAATCATCCAAATTTCTCATGGAAGAATCAACAGAAGCCTAATCAAGGCTTCAATAACAATAATGGTGGGTGAAATAGGTTTGGCAATAGCAAACCTTTTCCAACTTCTTCTCAGTAATAGACAGAGAATTCTAAGCAGAGCCACTCTGACTTAGCAACTGTAGTCTCTGATCTATCTAAGACCACTCTCAGTTTCATGACTGAAGCAATGTCCTTCATTAGAAATTTGGAGGCACAAGTGGGTCAGCTGAGTAAAAGAGTTACTGAAATTCCTCCAAGTACTCTCCCAAGCAATATAGAAGAGAATCCAAAAAGAGAGTGCAAGGCCATAAATATAACCAACATGGCCGAACCTAGTGAGGAGGGAAAGGCAGTGATTTCCAGTGAGGAAGACCTCAATGGACGTCCACTGGCCTCCAAGGAGTTCCCTAATGAGGAACCCAAGGAATCTGAGGCTCATATAGAGACCATAGAGATTCCACTCAACTTACTGTTGCCATTCATGAGCTCTGATGAGTATTCTTCCTCTGGAGAGGATGAAGACATTATCGAAGAGCAAGTTGCTCAATATCTAGGAGCAATCATGAAGCTGAATGCCAAGTTATTTTCTAATGAGACTTGGGAGGATGAACCCCCCATTGCTCATTAATGAACTAAATGATTTGGTTCAACTGAAATTACCTCAGAAGAAACAAGATCCTGGAAAGTTCTTAATACCTTGTACCATAGGCACCATGACCTTTGAAAAGGCTCTGTGTGACCTGGTGTCAGGGATAAACCTCATGCCCCTCTCTGTAATGGAGAAACTAGGGATCTTTGAAGTACAAGCTGCAAGAATCTCACTAGAGATGGTATACAATTCAAGGAAACAAGTTTATGGACTTGTAGAGGATGTCTTGGTGAAGGTTGAAGGCCTGTACATCCTTGCTGATTTTATAATCCTAGATACTGGGAAGGATGAGGATGAATCCATCATCCTAGGAAGACCTTTCCTAGCCACAGCAAGAGCTGTGATTGATGTGGACAGAGGAGAGTTAGTCCTTCAATTGAATGAGGACTACCTTGTGTTTAAGGCTCAAGGATCTTCTTCTGCAACCATGGAGAGGAAGCATGAAAAGCTTCTCTCAATACAGAGTTAAACAGAGCCCCCACACTCAACTTCTAAGTTTGGTGTTGGGAGGCTAACATCAAGCTCTGAGTCTCTGCGAAGCTCTCTAAGAGCTCACTGTCAAACTATTGACATTAAAGAAGCGCTTGTTGGGAGGCAACCCAATGTTATTTAATTATATTTATTTATTTTCCATTATATTTTATGTTTTCTTTAAGTTGATGATCCTGTGAAGTCACAAAAACAACAAAAAAAATTCAAAATCAGAATGAAAAATAGCATTAAAAACAACACACCCTGGAGGACAGGCTTACTGCATTTAAACGCCAGTAAGGATAGTAGAATGGGCGTTTAACGCCCAGCTTGGCAGCATTCTGGGCGTTAAACGCCAGAATGGGCAGCACTCTGGGCGTTTAACGCCAGAAATGGGCATCTGACTGGCATTTAACGCCAGAAATGGGCAGCAGAGTGGCGTTTAACACCATGAAAGGTAGTAGAGCTGGCGTTAAATGCCAAATTTGGCACAGAATGGGCGTTTGAATGCCATAATGGTGCAGGGACTCAAATTTCTTGACACCTCAGGATCTGTGGACCCCATAGGATCCCCACCTACCCCACCTCTTCTTCTCTCCTCTTCACACCTTTCCATAATACTCTTCCCCAAACACCCCTCACCTATCAAATCCTACCCTCTTTCCCATATTCTCTTCACCACTCACACACATCTATCATTAAACCCCACCTACCTCACTGGTGCACGAAATTGTGATCTCCAGGCTTGAACAAATCCTGGTAATGGCTCCAAAGCTTGGTGCTCTGATCTTAATTCATAATTGTCACAACTTCGATACAACTAACCAGCAAGTGCACTGGGTCGTCCAAATAATACCTTACGTGAGTAAGGGTCGAATCCCACGGAGATTGTTGGTATGAAGCAAGCTATGGTCACCTTGTAAATCTTAGTCAGGCAGATATAAAGTGATAATGGTGTTTTTGAATTTAATATAATAAAATAGGGATAGAGATACTTATGTAAATCATTGGTAGGAATTTCAGATAAGCGAATGGAGATGCCTTTCGTTCCTCTGAACCTCTGCTTTCCTGCTATCTTCATCCAATCAGTCTTACTCCTTTCCATGGCTGGCTTTATGCAAGGGCATCACCGTTGTCAGTGGCTACATCCCCTCCTCTCAGTGAATAATATGCTCACGCACCCTGTCACGGCACGGCTATTCATCTGTCGGTTCCCGATCATGCTGGAATAGGATTCACCCTCCTTTTGCGTCTGTCATTAACGCCCAGCACTCGCGAGTTTGAAGCTCGTCACAGTCATTCAATCATTGAATCCTACTCAGAATACCACAGACAAGGTTTAGACCTTCCGGATTCTCTTGAATGCCGCCATCATTCTAGCTTACGCCACGAAGATTCTGGTTAGGAGATCTAAGAGATATTCATTCTAGCTTATTTCATGTAGAACAGAAGTGTTTGTCAGGCACGCATTCATAAAGGAGAAGGATGATGAGCGTCACACATAATCATCACCTTCATCACGTTCTTGGGTGCGAATGGATATCTTAGAAGAGAAATAAGAAGAATTGAATAGAAAACAGTAGTACTTTGCATTAATCTTTGAGGAACAGCAGAGCTCCACACCTTAATCTATGGAGTGTAGAAACTCTACCGTTAAAAATACATAAGTGAAAGGTCCAGGCATGGCCGAGATGGCCAGCCCCCTAAAACGTGATCAAAGGATCATAAGGTAATCCAAAGATGCCTAATACAATAGTAAGAGGTCCTATTTATAATAAACTAGCTACTAGGGTTTACATGAGTAAGTATTTGATGTATAAATCCACTTCCGGGGCCCACTTGGTGTGTGTTTGGGCTGAGCTTAAGTGTAGCATGTGCAGAGGCCATTTGTGGAGCTGAATGCCAGTATTTGTGCCAGTTTGGGCGTTCAACTCTGGTTTTGGATCCTTTTATGGCGCTGGACGCCAGATTTGGGCAGAAGGCTGGAGTTGAACGCCAGTTTACGTCGTCAATTCTTGGCCAAAGTATGGACTATTATATATTGCTGGAAAGCCCTGAATGTCTACTTTCCAACGCTATTGGAAGCGCGCCATTTCAAGTTCTGTAGCTCCAGAAAATCCACTTTGAGTGCAGGGAGGTCAGAATCCAACAGCATCAGTAGTCCTTTTTCAACCTCTGAATCTGATTTCTGCTCAAGTCCCTCAATTTCAGTCAGAAAATACCTGAAATCACAGAAAAACACACAAACTCATAGTAAAATCCAGAAATGTGAATTTAACATAAAAACTAATGAAAACATCCCTAAAAGTAACTAGATCCTACTAAAAACATACTAAAAACAATGTCAAAAAGCGTATAAATTATCCGCTCATCACAACAGCAAACTTAAATTGTTGCTTGTCCCCAAGCAACTGAAAATAAAATAGGATAAAAAGAAGAGAATATACTATAAATTCCAAACTATCAATGAAACATAGCTCCAATCATATGAGCGGGACTTATAGCTTTTTGCCTCTTGAATAGTTTTGGCATCTCACTTTATCCATTGAGGTTCAGAATGATTGGCATCTATAGGAACTTCAGATTTCGAATAGTGTTATTGACTCTCCTAGTTCAGTATGATGATTCTTGAACACAGCTTCTTTATGAGTCTTGGCCGTGGCCCTAAGCACTTTGTTTTCCAGTATTACCACCGGATACATAAATGCCACAGACACATAATTGGGTGAACCTTTTCAGATTGTGACTCAGCTTTGCTAAAGTCCCCAATTAGAGGTGTCTAGGGTTCTTAAGCACACTCTTTATTTTTGCTTTGGACCTTGACTTTAACCGCTCAGTCTCAAGTTTTCACTTGACACCTACACGCCACAAGCACATGGTTAGGGACAGCTTGGTTTAGCCGCTTAGACCAGGATTTTATTCCTTTAGGCCCTCCTATCCACTGATGCTCAAAGCCTTGGGATCCTTTTTATTTCCCTTGCCTTTTGGTTTTAAGGGTTATTGGCTTTTTGCTCTTGCCTCTTGGTTTTAAGAGCTTTGGCTTTTTTTGCTTGCTTTTTCTTTTTCTTTCTATATTTTTTTTCGCCTATTTTTTTTTTCTGCAAGCTTTGTTCTTTGCTGCTTTTTCTTGCTTCAAGAATCATTTTTATGATTTTTCAGATTATCAAATAACATGTCTCCTAGGCATCATTCTTTCAAGAGCCAACATATTTAACATTCTTAATCAACAACTTCAAAAGACATATGCACTGTTCAAGCATACATTCAGAAAACAAGAAGCATTGTCACCACATCAATATAATTAGGCTAAGTTCAAGGATAAATTCGAAACTCATGTACTTCTTGTTCTTTTGAATTAAAACATTTTTCATTTAAGAGAGGTGATGGATTCATAGGACATTTATAACTTTAAGACATAGTTACTAACTACTAATGATCATGTAATGAAGACACAAACACAGATAAGCACATAACACAGAAAATGAAAAACAGAAGAAATAAGAACAAGGAATGAATCCACCTTAGTAATGGTGGCGTTTCCTTCTTGAGGAACTAATGATGTCCTTGAGCTCTTCTCTGTCTCTTCCTTGTCTTTGTTGCTCCTCCCTCATTGCTTTTAGATCTTCTCTGATTTCATGAAGGATGATGGAGTGCTCTTGATGTTCCACCCTTAGTTGCTTCCAATAATTGTGTGGAAGAAAATGTATCCCCTGAGGTATCTCAGGGATCTCTTGATTTGCAGTCAAATGTTCTACCACTGAGCTATAGACCCTTGATGGAAGCTTTTGTCTTCCCTTTCCTCTTTCTAGAGGTTTCTCTGGCCTTAGGTGCCATCAATGGTTATGGAAAAAACAAAAAAGCTATGCTTTTACCACACCAAACTTAGAATGTTGCTCACCCTCGAGCAAAAGAAGAAAGAATAGAAGAAGAAGAGGATATGGAGGAGATGGATGGCTGTGTGTATTCGGCCATATGGGTGGGATTGGGTGGGGAAGAGATGTTGAATTTTTGAAGGTAAGTGGGTGTGTGGGTGTGAGTGGTAAATGGAAGACAGAAGGGATGAGTGTTTATTGGGAATAGAGGATGATTGAGAAGAGAGAAGAGAGTGAGTGAAGGTAGGTGGGGATCCTGTGGGGTCCACAGATCTTGGGGTGTCAAGGCATTTAGATCCCTGCACCAATTTAGGCATGCAAAATGCCCTTGCACACAACTCTGGGCGTTCAGCGCCAGGTTAGTGCCCATTTTGGGCGTTCAACGCCCCTTTGCTGCCATTTCTGGCGTTGAACGCCAGAACCATGCTTGTTCTGGGCGTTCAGCGCCAGGATGCTCCCATTCTGGGCGTTCAGCGCCAGAACTATGCTCTGTTCTGGCGTTTGAACGCCAGACAGATGCTCCTCCAGGGTGTGATTTTTCTTCTGCTGTTTTTGATTCCGTTTTTGATTTTTTTGTTTATTTTGTGACTCCACATGATCATGAACCTAAGAAAACATGAAAAACAATAAAAATAAGAATTAGATAAACATTGGGTTGCCTCCCAACAAGCGCTTCTTTAATGTCAATAGCTTGACAGTGGGCTCTCATGGAGCCTCACAGGTGTGCAGAGCTTTGTTGAGACTCTCCAATACCAAACTTAGAGTTTGGATATGGGAGTTCAACACCAAACTTAGAGTTTGGTTGTGGCCTCCCAACACCAAACTTAGAGTTTGACTGTGGGGGCTCTGGTTGACTCTGCTTGGAGAGAAGCTTTTTCTGCTTCCTCTCCATGGTTGCAGAGGGAGATCCTTGAGTTTTAAACACAAGGGAGTTCTCATTCCATTGAAGGAATATTTCACCTCTGTCAACATCAATCACAGCTCTTGCTGTGGCCAGGAAAGGTCTTCCTAGGATGATGGATTCATCCTCTTTCTTTCCAATATCCAGGACTATGAAATCAGCAGGGATGTAAAGGCCTTCAACCTTTACTAACACGTCCTCTTCTTGTCCATAAGCCTTTTTCTTGAGCTGTCTGCCATCTCTAGTGAGATTTTAGCAGCTTGCACCCCATAGATTCCCAGTTTCTCTATTACAGAGAGGGGCATGAGGTTTATCCCTGAACCAAGGTCACACAGAGCTTTAAAGATCATGGTGCCTATGGTGCATTGGTATTATGAACTTTCCAGGATCCTGTCTCTTCTGAGGCAATGTCAGTTGATCCAGATCACTTAGTTCATTGATGAACAAGGGAGGTTCAAATTCCCAAGCATCAATGCCAAATAATTTGGCATTCAGCTTCATGATTGCACCAAGAAACTTGGCAGTTTGCTCTTCAGTGACATCCTCATTCTCTTCAGAAGAGGAATACTTATCAGAGCTCATGAAGGGCATAAGGAGGTTCAATGGGATCTCTATAGTCTCTAGATGAGCCTCAGAGTCCTTTGATTCCCCAGAGGGAAGCTCCTTATTGACCACTGGACGTCCCAGGAGGTCTTCCTCCTTGGGATTCACGTCCTCTCCTTTCCTCACAGGTTCGGCCATGGCACTTATGTCAATGGCCTTGCACTCTCCTTTTGGGTTCTCTTCTGTATTGCTTGGGAGAGTACTAGGAGGGATTTCAGTGATCCTTTTACTCAGCTGGCCCACTTGTGCTTCCAAATTTCTAATGGAAGACCTTGTTTCATTCATGAAACTTACAGTGGCCTTAGATAGATCAGAGACTAGATTTGCTAAATTAGAAGCGTTTTGTCCAGAGTTCTCTGTCTATTGCTGAGTTGATGATGGAAAAGGTTTGCTATTGCTAAACCTGTTTCTTCCACCATTGTTAAAGCCTTGTTGAGGCTTCTGATCCTTCCATGAGAAATTTGGATGATTTCTCCATGTTGAGTTATAGGTGTTTCCATAAGGTTCACCTAAGTAATTTACCTCTGCTATTGTAGGGTTCTCAGGATCATAGGCTTCTTCTTCAGAAGATGCCTCTTGAGTACTGTTGGATGCAGCTTGCATTCCATGCAGACTCTGAGAAATCATATTGACTTGCTGAGTCAATATTTTATTCTGAGCCAATATGGCATTCAGAGTATCAACTTCAAGAACTCTCTTCTTCATAGGCGTCCCATTACTCACAGGATTCCTTTCAGAAGTGTACATGAACTGGTTATTAGCAACCATGTCAATGAGTTCTTGAGCTTCTGCAGGCGTTTTCTTTAGGTGAATGGATCCACCTGCAGAGGTGTCCAGTAACATCTTTGATAGCTCAGATAAACCATCATAGAATATATCCAGGATGGTCCATTCTGAAAGCATGTCAGAAGGACACTTTTTGGTCAACTGTTTGTATCTTTCCCAAGCTTCATAGAGGGATTCACCTTCTTTCTGTCTGAAGGTTTGAACATCAGCTCTAAGCTTGCTCAGCTTTTGAGGAGGAAAGTACTTGGCTAAGAAAGCCGTGACCAGCTTATCCCAAGAGTTCAGGCTGTCTTTAGGTTGAGAATCCAACCATAATCTAGCTCTGTCTCTTACAGCAAAAGGGAAAAGCATGAGCCTGTAGACTTTAGGATCTACTCCATTAGTCTTAACAGTATCACATATCTGCAAGAATTCAGTTAAGAACTGAAAAGGATCTTCAGATGGAAGTCCATGAAACTTGCAGTTCTACTGCATCAGAGAAACTAATTGAGGTTTCAGCTCAAAGTTGTTTGCTCCAATGGCAGGAATGGAGATGCTTCTTCCATGTAAATTGGAATTAGGTGCAGTAAAGTCACCAAGCATCCTCCTTGCATTATTATTATTTTCGGCTGCCATCTCCTCTGCCTGTTCAAAAATTTCTGAAAGGTTATCTCTGGATTGTTGTATTTTAGCTTCTCTTAATTTTCTCTTCAGAGTCCTTTCAGGTTCTGGATCTGCTTCCACAAGAATGTTCTTATCCTTGCTCCTGCTCATATGACAAGGAAGAATGGACAGAAAAATGATAATAATAATAGAGATCCTTTATACCACAGTATAGGGATCCCTTTGTGAGTGGAAGAGAAGGGGGAGACAAAGAATGCGATGTAAGGGAAGAAATGCAACTGTACGAATGGAAGAGATGTGAGATGAGATGTTAGGATATGAATGAATAAATAGAATAGGATGAGAGAGAGAGAGGGAATTTTCGAAAATTATTTTTGAAAAGGAGTTAGTGATTTTTGAAAATTGGTTTTTGAAAATGTGTTAGTAATTTTCGAAAATTAAGATTTAAAAATTAAAACAATTAATAAATTAAAAAGAAATTTTGAAAAAGGGGAGAGATATTTTCGAAAAATGAGAGAGAGAGAGTTAGTTAGGTGGTTTTGAAAAAGTTAAGAAACAAACAAAAAGTTAGTTAGTTAGTTGAAACAAATTTTGAAAAGATAAGAAGTTAGGAAGTTAGAAAAGATATTTTGAAAAGATATTTTTGAAAAAGATAAGATAAGAAGATATTTTTGAAAAGATATGATAGAAATTAGTTTTGAAAAAGATTTGATTTTTAAAATCTCAATTAATGACTTGATTCATAAGAAATCACAAGATATGATTCTAGAACTTAAAGTTTGAATCTTTCTTAACAAGCAAGTAACAAACTTCAAATTTTTGAATCAAAACATTAATTGATTATGTTATTTTCGAAAATTTGATATAAAAATAAGAAAAAGATTTTTAAAAAATATTTTTGGAATTTTCGAAAATAACTAAGAATTTTGAAAAAGATTTGATTTTTGAAAAAGATTTTGAAAAAGATAAGATTTTCAAATTGAAAATTTGATTTGACTCATTGGCAACAATTTGATTTTAAAAATTTTTGAAAAAGTCAACTCAAATTTTCGAATTTGATGAGAGAAAAAGGGAAAGATATTTTTTTTTTATTTTTTGAATTTTTATGAAAACATGAAAAATATGCAATGCATGAAATTTTTAGATCAAAACAATGAATGCATGCAAGAATGCTATGAATGTCAAGATGAACACCAAGAACACTTTGAATGTCATGATGAACATCAAGAACATATTTTTGAAAAATTTTTAATGCAAAGAAAACATGCAAGACACCAAACTTAGAATTCTTTAATGCTTAGACACTAAGAATTCAAGAATGCATATGATAAACATGAAAAGACACAAAACAAAAAATCATCAAGATCAAACAAGAAGACTTACCAAGAACAACTTGAAGATCATGAAGAACACTATGAATGCATGATATTTTCGAAAAAATGCAAGATGCATATGCAAGTGACACCAAACTTATGATATGACTCAAGACTCAAACAAGAAACAGAAAATATTTTTGATTTTTATGATTTTCTAATTTTTTTTGGATTTTTATTTTATATTTTTCGAAAAATTATATGAAAAAGAAAATAAGTATTCCAAAATTTTTAATATGAATTCCAGGAATCTTGCCATGTTAGTCTAAAGCTTCAGTCCAGGAATTAGACATGGCTCACTAGCCAGCCAAGCTTTCAATGAAAGCTCCAGTCCAAAACACTAGACATGGCCAATGGCCAGCCAAGCTTTAGTCTTTAACACGAGAGTATATTGCTCTTTATAGCAAATTGCAAGCCTCAGTCCAAATAAATTTAGACATGGCTTTACAGCCAGCCAGGCTTTACATGCTTCATGAAACACTAGAATTCATTCTTAAAAATCTTGAATAAGATTTTTGAAAACATTTTTATTTATTTTTTTTTTCGAAAACATATGAGAGATTTTTGAAAATATTTTTTGAAAAATTTTTGAAAATAAAGTAAAAAGAAAATTACCTAATCTGAGCAACAAGATGAACCGTCAGTTGTCCAAACTCAAACAATCCCCGGCAACGGCGCCAAAAACTTGGTGCACGAAATTGTGATCTCCAGGCTCGAACAAATCCTGGTAATGGCTCCAAAGCTTGGTGCTCTGATCTTAATTCATAATTGTCACAACTTCGATACAACTAACCAGCAAGTGCACTGGGTCGTCCAAGTAATACCTTACGTGAGTAAGGGTCGAATCCCACGGAGATTGTTGGTATGAAGCAAGCTATGGTCACCTTGTAAATCTCAGTCAGGCAGATATAAAGTGATAATGGTGTTTTCGAATTTAATATAATAAAATAGGGATAGAGATACTTATGTAAATCATTGGTAGGAATTTCAGATAAGCGAATGGAGATGCCTTTCGTTCCTTTGAACCTCTGCTTTCCTGCTATCTTCATCCAATCAGTCTTACTCCTTTCCATGGCTGGCTTTATGCAAGGGCATCACCGTTGTCAGTGGCTACATCCCCTCCTCTCAGTGAATAATATGCTCACGCACCCTGTCACGGCACGGCTATTCATCTGTCGGTTCCCGATCATGCTGGAATAGGATTCACCCTCCTTTTGCGTCTGTCACTAACGCCCAGCACTCGCGAGTTTGAAGCTCGTCACAGTCATTCAATCATTGAATCCTACTCAGAATACCATAGACAAGGTTTAGACCTTCCGGATTCTCTTGAATGCCGCCATCATTCTAGCTTACGCCACGAAGATTCTGGTTAGGAGATCTAAGAGATATTCATTCTAGCTTATTTCATGTAGAACAGAAGTGTTTGTCAGGCACGCGTTCATAAAGGAGAAGGATGATAAGCGTCACACATAATCATCACCTTCATCACGTTCTTGGGTGCGAATGGATATCTTAGAAGAGAAATAAGAAGAATTGAATAGAAAACAGTAGTACTTTGCATTAATCTTTGAGGAACAGCAGAGCTCCACACCTTAATCTATGGAGTGTAGAAACTCTACCGTTAAAAATACATAAGTGAAAGGTCCAGGCATGGCCGAGATGGCCAGCCCCCTAAAACGTGATAAAAGGATCATAAGGTAATCCAAAGATGCCTAATACAATAGTAAGAGGTCCTATTTATAATAAACTAGCTACTAGGGTTTACATGAGTAAGTATTTGATGTATAAATCCACTTCCGGGGCCCACTTGGTGTGTGTTTGGGCTGAGCTTAAGTGTAGCACGTGCAGAGGCCATTTGTGGAGCTGAATGCCAGTATTTGTGCCAGTTTGGGCGTTCAACTCTGGTTTTGGATCCTTTTCTGGCGCTGGACGCCAGATTTGGGCAGAAGGCTGGTGTTGAACGCCAGTTTACGTCGTCAATTCTTGGCCAAAGTATGGACTATTATATATTGCTGGAAAGCCCTGGATGTCGAATTTTCAACGCAATTGGAAGCGCGCCATTTCGAGTTCTATAGTTCCAGAAAATCCACTTTGAGTACAGGGAGGTCAGAATCCAACAGCATCAGTAGTCCTTTTTCAACCTCTGAATCTGATTTCTGCTCAAGTCCCTCAATTTCAGTCAGAAAATACCTGAAATCACAGAAAAACACACAAACTCATAGTAAAGTCTAGAAATATGAATTTAACATAAAAACTAATGAAAACATCCCTAAAAGTAACTAGATCCTACTAAAAACATACTAAAAACAATGTCAAAAAGCATATAAATTATCCGCTCATCACTCACCATTCAAATTCAAACCATTTCCCTCCCAAACCCACCCACACATGGCCAAATACCCTCTCTCCCTTACCCTATAAATACCCCTCCTTACCACCTTCATCTTCACACATCATACACAATACACCCCCTTGGCTGAACCTTCTCCTCACCTCCATCTCCTCTATTTCTTCTTCTTCTACTCCTTTCTTTCCTCTTTTTTGCCCGAGGATGAGCAACCATTCTAAGTTTGGTGTGAGAAAAGCTAAAGCTTTTTGTTTTCCATAACCACTAATGGCACCTAAGGCTGGAGAAACCTCTAGAAAGAGGAAAGGAAAGACAATTTCTTCCAGCTCCGAGTCATGGAAGATGGAGAGATTCATCTCAAAGGTCCATCAAGACCACTTTTATGAAGTTATGGCCAAGAAAAAGGTGATCCCCGAGGTCCCTTTCAAGCTCAAAAAGAGTGAATATCCGGAGATCCGACATGAGATTCGAAGAAGAGGTTGGGAAATTCTTACCAACCCCATTCAACAAGTCGGGATCTTAATGGTTCAAGAGTTCTATGCCAATGCATGGATCACTAAGAACCATGACCAAAGTGTGAACCTGAAACCAAAGAATTGGCTCACAATGGTTCAGGGAAAATACTTGGATTTTAGTCCAAAAAATGTGAGGTTAGCATTCAACTTGCCAATGATACAAGGAGATCCTCACCCTTTCACTAGAAGGGTCAACTTTGATCAAAGGTTGGACCAAGTCCTCATGGACATTTGTGTGGAAGGCACACAATGGAAGAGAGATTCAAGAGGCAAGCCGGTTCAACTAAGAAGGCTTGACCTCAAACCCGTGGCTAGGGGATGGTTGGAGTTCATCCAACTCTCTATCATTCCTACTAGCAACCGGTCTGAAGTTACAGTAAACCGGGCTATCATGATCCATAGTATCATGAATGGAGAGGAAGTAGAAGTTCATGAGATCATCTCCCTAAAACTCTACAAGGTGGCGGATAAGCCCTCTACTTTGGCAAGGTTAGCCTTCCTTCATCTCATTTGTCACCTATGCAATTCAGCCGGAGTTGTCATAGAGGAAGACATCCTCATTGAAGAGGATAAGCCCATCACTAAGAAAAGGATGGAGCAAACAAGAGAGCCCACTCATGGACCTCAACAAGAGCATGAGGAAATTCCTCATCATGAAATCCCTGAGATGCCTCAAGGGATGCATTTTCCTCCACAAAACTATTGGGAGCAAATCAACACCTCCCTAGGAGAATTGAGTTCCAACATTGGACAACTAAGGATGGAGCACCAAGAGCATTCCATCCTCCTCCATGAAATTAGAGAAGTCCAAAGAGCCATGAGGGAGGAGCAACAAAGGCAAGGAAGAGACATAGAGGAGCTCAAGCACTCCATAAAATCTTCAAGAGGAAGAACTAGCCGCCATCACTAAGGTGGACCCGTTTTTTAATTTCCTTGTTCTTATTTTTGCTGTTTTTTCTATTTTTCGAAAATTATGCTTGATGTTTTATCCACATTTGTGTCTTTATGATCATTAGTGTCTAGTGTCTATGTCTTAAAGTTATGAATGTCCTATGAATCCTTCACCCTTCTTAAAATGAAAAATGTTTTTAATTACAAAGGAACAAGAAGTACATGATTTCGAATTATATCTTAAAATTAGTTTAATTATTTTGATGTGGTGGCAATACTTTTTGTTTTCTAAATGAATGCTTGAACAGTGCATATTTTTGAATTTGTTGTTTATGAATGTTAAAATTATTAGCTCTTGAAAGAATAATGAGAAAAGAGAAATGTTATTGATAATCTGAAAAATTATAAAATTGATTCTTGAAGCAAGAAAAAGAAGTGAATAATTAAAAGCTTGCAAAAAAAAAGAGAAAAAAATGCGAAAAAAAATAAAGAAAAAAAAAGAGAAAGAAAAAGAAAAAGCAAGCAGAAAAAGCCAATAACCCTTTAAACCAAAAGGCAAGGGTAAAAAGGATCCAAGGCTTTGAGCATTAATGGATAGGAGGGTCCACAGGAATAAAATCCTGGCCTAAGCGGCTAAATCAAGCTGTCCCTAACCATGTGCTTGTGGCGTGAAGGTGTTGATGCACGGAAACTTGTCTCTCAACAATTTTCCCTCGGCAAGTATACCGAATTGTCGTAAAGTAAAAACTCACAATAGAGTGAGGTCGAATCCCACAGGGATTGATTGGTCAAGCAACTTTAATTGGAGGAATGTTCTAGTTGAGCTAAGCAGAATTTGATTGGAGAATTGTAGGAAATTAAATGGCGGAAAGTAAATGGCAGGAAATGTAATTACTGGAAATAAAGGACTGAATGTAAATGACGAAAAGTAAATTGCATTATCTTAAATGGGGAATGGGGAAGATGAACATAAAAGTAAATGGCAGAAAGTAAAGAGAATGGGTAAGATCAGAAATGGGGCGTTCATTGGGCTCAGGAGATGTTGTATTCTCCGGATCAAGTTCATTTTCATCTCTTCCTCAATCAATGCATTCATTGATCTCCTTGGAAATCTTAAGTGATTGAATTCCAATTCCTTGGTAATTCAATCTCTCAAATCTTGATCAATAGCCAATTCCTTGGTCTAATTGCTCATGAGAAGAGATGAAATGTGGTAACTGATTATACCACATGTATTCCCAAATCAAAATGTTGGTAGGATTATATGTCACTATATCCATCCAAACCCCAATTTGGTCCAACATGAGAAAGCATTTCTAGCATGATCTCTTCATTCCTCTTCCAAGGTTCCGAAGAGATCCAAGTATGAATAGCTTCTTTTCCAAGACAACTACCCAATTGGATGAAGATTGAAAGCTTTCTAGTAAAATCAAGAGAAAAGAAAGAAGAAGAATAATGGAAACTATTATTGATCCATCAAATTACAACAGAGCTCCCTAACCCAATGAAAGGGGTTTAGTTGTTCATAGCTCTGGGAATGGAAAGCAAAGATGGAAAATACATTTTCAAAGTAAAACTAAAAGTTGCAGAGAAAGTAAAATTACACAGAGAGTAGTTCTTTGATAAACCCATATTTTATGATATATTTTGTGCTTAATTTAAGTGATTTATTCAATCATTCACTCACTTATTCATGTTAATTGCATGGTTTTACTTTCCCTTCCTTATTATGTGATGTATGTGAAAAACATGTTTCTTATGCTTTAAAAATAATTATTTTAATTACCCTTTATTTCCATTCGATGCCGTGATTCGTGTGTTGAGTAGTTTCAGATCTTCTAAGGCAGGAATGACTTAAAGGATGGAAAGAAAACATACAAAAATGGAAGGAAAGCACAAAACAGAGTTTTTGGAGAAACTGGCAGTGATGCGATCGCATGGACGACGCGGCCGCATGCCAGCGCGAAATAGCAGTGACGCGACCGCATGATTGACGCGATCGCGCGCCTTAAGCGAAACGCATATGACGTGGATGCATGGCCGAAGCGACCGTGTGATAAAGAAAACTCCAGATGACGCGACTGCATGACGCATGCGGACGCATGACAGAGGCCACGCACCAGAAATTACAGAAAATGCTCCTAGCGATTTCTGAAGCCCTTTTTGGCCCAGATCCAAGTCCAGAAAGCACAGATCAGAGGTTATGAAGTGGGGAAATGCATCCATTCAAAAGGAGAGTCTCCAATTATTCACTTTTCATGATTTAGATGTAGTTTTGAGGGAGAGGTTCTCTCCTCTCTCTTTTAGGATTTAGAATTAGGATTTCTTTTGCTTTCAGGATTATCTCTTTTTATTAGGTTCAATATTCCCTTTTAATTAATTATTTTCTCAATTTAATTTATGAATTCTTCTCTGTTACAGATAATTCCTTTGATTAATGTTATTTGAGGTATTTCAGTTTATGATTGCTTTCTTTTATTTACATTATTGTTATTTCCAATATGAAGACATTTTTATTCCAGCAGATTTACTTTTTCCCTTTTTGGTCTTGGTTAAGAAATTAGTAACTCAGGAGTTATCAAACTCAACATGATTGATAATTGTTATCTTGCTAATTGAATTGAACTTCAATAATCCCAATCTTTCCTTAGGGATTAACTAGGATTAGATCAAACTAATTAGTCACTTGACCTTTCTTTGCTTTAAGTAAAGGCTAACTAAGTGGAATTAAGATTCAATCTTTATCATCATTGATAAGGATAACTAGGATAGGACTTCCAATTTCTCATACCTTGCCAAAAGTTTATTTTACAGTTATTTATTTATTTTACCTACCATTTAAATTACTTGTTCCTCATCTTCAAAACCCCAATTTACAATCCTCATAACCAATAATAAGAACATACTTCCCTGCAGTTCCTTGAGAAGACGACCTGAGGTTTAAATACTTCGGTTATCAATTTTTAAGGGGTTTGTTACTTATGACAACCAAAACGTTTGTAAGAAAGGTTGATTGCTTGGTTTAGTAACTATACTTGCAATGAGAGTTTACTATAACTTCTAAACCATCAATCTCCAGTTCTTCAAAATGGCGCCGTTGCCGGGGAGCTGCAATCGTGTGCCTTATTATTGGTTATTGTAAATATTTTTCTTTTACTTGTTTATTTGTCTTTAATTTCTCCTTTTATTTCCATTAGCTACTAAGAATTCTCACCCCTCTCGCTTTGAGTTTGGTTATAATATTGTTGAAAGGAGTGAAAGTTATAACAGGAACATGCATCAAGGTCAGAGCAATCAACGATGGATGGAGCTAATAGGATCTGATCAACCCTTTAGGCAACAACACCCTCCAAGATATCATGGGCAAAGACCATTCTACAATGCATACCAAGCCAATAGACATGGTGGACAACCTTGTAGTTACCAACAAGCCCCACACTGTGCTTATAGGCCATCCTCTCAACGTAACTTCGAACCACCACACTCACAAGCTCCTTTTCACCATTCACCACCATATGATCCTCACTTACCCCAATTCCAATCTAATTACTCCCAAACACCACCACTTCCCCACATACCACGTCCAAATCCATCACCCCAAGAATCAGAGGTTTGCCTCAAGGAAACAGTAGATCAACTTCAAACAACCCTTCATCAACTGGAGCAAGCAGTAAGTCAATTATCTTCTAGACGTTCGAACATTCAAGGACCTCCCACAGCCCCATGTGGACAATCTAATGAAGAGCGTAGTATGAAGGAGATACTAGAAACTCCAGTGGACAGAACAGGGCATGACTTCGTACTGGAACAAGTAGAGGAAGCTGTCATTGTAAAAGAAGAAGAGTTGGTTGAAGACTTAGGGGAAGCTGAACTTCCATGGGAATCCAGAATTGTGGAAAATTCTGTCAAGGACGTTACAATTGATGCTAAGGAGGATAGTGCACAACTCCCAAAGCAAGTCTTTTATGAAGAACTAGATGGAATAATCCAAGAAGCAAGTTTCCTTGATGATGATAATCTCAAGTCAAGTTCTCCTAGTAGTGAACTTGCATCCGCAAGTGAATTCTCTGAGATCGAAGAATCTTCCCCAAGTGAATACGAAGATGATGTGGAGGTAGATATCTCTCAACCTCCCGTTTTTGACTTAAGCGACGAGGAAGACATAGAAGGCTTTGATCAGGACATGGATGCATTTGAAGAAGTCTGCAAGGAAGTAGAGGAATTCACAGACGATCACAAGGGAGTAGGGCTTACAGAACCACTGGAAACACCTATCCCAAGGCCATTACCACCTAATACAAGCTTCAAGTGGGTACAATCTTTAACCTTTATCTTTACTTTTCCACTTGAATATGGTTTACTTGAAACAGATGGCCAGCTTAGAGCTCTCTGCGGCTTTAAAAGTAAGAGGGAAATGGCTCGTACTCAGAGCTGGTGCACAAGGTTCAATAAGGTTCCACGCTTTAACTCGAAGTGCACGGATTGGCATCATGTTCAACCGAATGGATCTCGGAAAACGTTTGGTCATCTTGGTGAGAATCTACTTTCTAAACCGCACGGATGGAAAAATATAGATCAAGATGGAGGCGGATTTAAAAGTAAAGTTTGGGATCCTGGAATCTATTCTGACATTCGTCACCCCGGGAGCCTGAGAATCTGTTTGAAGCTGCTCAGAAGCTTTACATGCCTAGTTTGGGACCCCGGAGGCTATTGGCATTCCAAGCATTGTTGGAAATTTCTGGATGAATTTAAACATAAGCCGCCATAACAGGAAGCTCATCCAATGTCCAACTTAAGGACTTTAACTAAAAGTGCTAGGTGGGAGACAACCCACCATGGTATGGTCGTTTCTTTTTCAGTTTTATTTCGTGTTATTTATTTTTATTTCCTTTTCAATTAAACCTGAATATTATTCACTCGCATTGCATACTGCATAATTGCATACCTGCATAAAAAAAAAAAAGAAGAAAGGGCGCGCGACGCGACCGCATCACTCATGCGATCGCGTCGGTTGTGAAAAACACTTTCCACGCGCCCGCGTCATTCACGCGGCCGTGTGATCTGAAAATCGGTGTAAGGATCCAACGCATAGAAAGTTGGGCTGGAATCATGCGGCTATTATGCGTTTCGCACAAAACGACCCACGCGGTCGCGTCCCTGACGCGATCGCATCCCTGACGCGATCGCGTCACATGCACAACACCCATCCCATGCGAAAGTGTGAATGACGCGATCGCGTCGCGTGAATTGCACAACACCCCAAAGGAGACAGAGAGTTGCGCTGAAACGACGCTGGAATTGTGCGTTTAGCACAATTTCCAGCGACGCAGTCGCATGCCTCACGCGACCGCGTCATTCATCCTTTTACCCATTCCATGCGATCGCACCACCTATGCGATCGCGTCAACCCCCATTTCACCCCAGCCACGCGACCGCGTGCCCCACGCGATCGCGTGGATTCGAATTCGATAACACCCAGCCACGCAAAACCCTACCCACTTGCAGAGAAAGTGTGAAGTAGGTATGGACTTTAGCTAGGACTTTAGTGGCGTTAACGTTAAGTGAAAATGTGGGTTCGAGAACGTTAGTGACAATCACCTTTTTCACTAACGTTCCTAGCCCAAGACGGTTCACGTTAACTTCAACGTTATTGGTGTTTACCTTTGCCAATAACGTTGCTCTTAGCCCCCCTTTCTCACGTTAGAGTCCACGTTAGTATAACTAACGTGGCTCTTAACGTGGGCATGCCTTAGCCTCGAGAGCGTTAGTGACACTTACATTTGTCACTAACGCTCCAAACGCCCCTTCTCACGTTAGTGCCTCACGTTAATTGTCTTAACGTGGCCACTAACGTGGTGGTGATTGCCATCTCCAACGTTAGTGACAATGGTGAGTGTCACTAACATTGGCTCATCAATTCTTTCCTCCACGTTAGCTTCCACGTTAATGCAATTAACATGGCAACTAACGTGGCTCATAGTGGCTTGGTCCAACGTTAGTGACAATGGTGAGTGTCACTAACGTTGGCGATTCCTTGCTCCTCCTACGTTGGAGTTCACGTTAATGTAGTTAACGTGACTCTTAACGTGGCTAATTGGGCTTAGTCCAACGTTAGTGACAAAGGTGAGTGTCACTAACGTTGGCATTGTCTTCCCTTTCCACGTTAGAGTTCACGTTAACTGATTTAATGTGACTCTTAACGTGGCCAATTGCCAATTTGGAGCGTTAATGATATTCACTTTTACCACTAACGCTGGAGCTCCCTTTCTCTCCACGTTAACTACCACATTAATGTAGTTAACGTGGCAATTAACGTGGGCCATGATGGTTTCGAAGGCGTTATTGGCAATCGCTTTTCTCATTAACGTTACAAGTTTATTCCCATTCCACGTTAGTGGTCACGTTAATTAGATTAACGTGGCTGCTAATGTGGCTCTTCCTTGCTTCCTTTCTCCTGAAACCAAGCAAATAAAGTGCATCAAAGCTCTAATCCAAGTTATGAGACATGCATTATCCAATTTGTCATTTAATTCATGCATAATTCTCATAAAATCACATGAAATTCACAATGTTTGCTTGAATCAAGATGTAAGTAATTATCTACCCAAAACTTGCTTATTAACTAAGAAAATGCATGAAACTACCCTAAAACAGTAAAGAAAAGGTCAGTGAAACTGGCCAAAATGTCCTGGCATCACAACACCAAACTTAAAGCTTGCTTGTCCCTAAGTAAGTACTGAAACATGAGAATGATGAATGAAATGACAAGAGAAATGAGTCATTATTGTGGAAGTCATGTCCTCGGTTTTATGGGGTTTCATGCATAGCAACTTAGGTTCATTCCTTCATTGGCTTTCAGACCTTTACCATGCCTTGGAATACTCAATTGATTGCACCCTATGATACTTTTATTCATTGATCCCTTTGTCTTGTCAGGGTTTGATTATGTTCTTTAGACTAGGTGCTCTGTAAGGGGCGACTCTTTAAGATAAGCTTTTAGCCAGCACTCCCGAACCAGTTGGTTCAAGGTGCTAGGTGTTAAGACACCCCTAAGGACTTACTCCCTCAAGTCTCTTTCCCCCATACATTCACACCACAGGCACATGGTTTGTTATTTTTCTTCTTGAGACCTTGGTGTCCAGCACCTCTTTGGGTTACTAAGTGCTCTGTAGCAAGGGTTACTCTTGATAGTGGACTTTCAGCTGATAATCCCAGGTTAGTTAACCCAAGTTACCAAGTGATAAGGCACCCGTGAGAGCTTATTCATCCAAGTATATCCTTTGCACAAGAGCACCACAGACACATGCCTTAAGATTCAACCCTTGGTGCCTAGCCTTAGTTCTTACTCTTTTTCTTTATTTCTCAACTTTCATTTTCTTTCCCCTTTTCTTATTAGGATCTTGTTATTTAGCTAGTCTCATGGGGTGTGTTTCAAGCATATGATTCAGGACAGATAGTTACCTTCCTACCTTGTTGGTGAACCAACTTAGCTAAGTAATTACTACACCACAAGCTTAAGAACTTACTCCACAATATGAACCTCACTTTGGTCTTTCATAACATCTCTTTTTATTTGACTTAAAGGACAAGCATACAAGTAAGCAAGGTGAAAATGCAATAGTGACATTAGACTAGCAAGCATAGACCTAAGCAATGAAAACTTAAAGGCAGAATTTAAAATCCTAAACTACCATGGAAACATGTTCTATTTCATACATGATTTTCCTTATTTAAAACTTGAAAAAGATGGAACAAAGAGGGAACTCCACAACCTTTTACTCACGGGGGTGCCCATGCTCTCCCTCTTGTTTATCCTCTTCGTGTCTTTCTTGAGTGCTTGAACCCCCATTTCCCTTGCTTTTTCCAATCAACTTTTTCCAGAAGCCAGTATCTTCCATCTTCTTTTTCAATGTTTCCTTCTGCTGTTTCACCTTCCTTTCTTCTTGTTCTGTTAGATCTTTTTAGACTGTATCATACCTAGGGATTGCAAAGTGCAAATTATGCATATGCCCAGACATATAGTTCAACTTGGCTTGAGTGTTTATGTTGAACTCTTCCCTATGTAGTTGTCGTCCTTCATTGAGCATGCTGAACTCATTGAATGCTTTTGTTTGAGCTAGCTGACGTTTGTTGAGTTCTTGAAGGCGTTTATCTTGACGCTTGACAAACCCCAATTTGACGGTTTGTTTTGCCTTGAATTTAGAACATTTTGATAACCTTTGTCACATTTAGCCTAAGAATTAGCATGGTTTTGTTATCTCTTCCATGATTGTGCTTAAGTGTAAAAACATGCTTTTAAGCCTCATTTTGATGAATTCTAGTTCCTCTTTGATTCCATAAGATGCCTTGATGTGTTTGCTAGTAATTCCAGGATTGAAATAGGCTAGGCATGGATCAAAGAAAGCAAGGAAGGAAGCATACAAGTGGAAAGAAGCATAAAAAGTCAAAGAAGCAAAGTCAGCCATGCACGCGCACGCGCACAAGGCGCTCACGCGCACATTGCAGAATCGACCAGGGACGCGCACGCGTACCATGCGCGCACGCGCCAATGATGGCACATGACCTCATTAATGCAACACGTGCCTGGCGATTTGAGAGGGTTTCTGAACCCATTTTGGCGCCAAATTGCTGAGGGAAAGGAATACAAGGATGAAGGATTAAGGGATGAACATTCATTCATTCATCACTTAGGAATGTTAGTTACCAATTAGTTGAGTTTTGAGCTTTGTAGTTAGAGTTAGAGAGAGAAGCTCTCCCTTCTCTCTAGAATTAGGATTAGGAATTAGGGTTAGATTAGGATCTCATAGTTCTAGGTTTAATTCAAGTCTCCTTCTACTTCTACCTTCAATTGATGATTGCTACACTTTAGTTCTTCTCTCTATCCCTATTCTCTTGTTGTAATTTCTCTTATTTTGTTTCTAGGTTTTGTAATTGAGATACTTTTGTTCTCTTTATTTTCTTTCAATAATGCAATTTGAGGTAATTCATGATAATTGTGATTTCCTTGATTGTTGTTGTTAATTCCTTTCAATAATTGTTGATTAGACTTCATTCTTGTTGTTGATTTACTATACTTTCCTTTTGTGCCTTCCAAGTGTTTGATGAAATGCTTGGTTGGATTTTAGTGTAGATTTTGTTCCTCTTGGCCTAGGTAGAGTAATTAGTGACACTTGAGTTATCTAATTCCTTTGTTGATTGGTAGTTGGAGAGATTGCTAATTAGTTTGGAGTGCACTAAAGCTAGTCTTTCCTTGGGAGTTGGCTAGGACTTGTGGCTCAAGTCAATTCATCCACTTGACTTTCCCTTAATTAGTAAGGGTTAACTAAGTGGTAGCAATGAACAACTCTCATCACAATTGAAAAGGATAACTAGGATAGAATTTCTAGTTCTCACACCTTACCAAGAGCCTTTTATAGTTGTTAGTTTATTTTCATTGCCATTTACTTTTCATGCTTCTTATCCAAAACCCCAAAATAACTCATAACCAAGAACGAGACACTTCATTGTACGTCCTAGGGAGAACGACCCGAGGTTTAAATACTTCGGTTTATAAATTTTAGGGGTTTGTACTTGTGACAAACAACTTTTTGTATGAAAGGATTAGTGATTGGTTTAGAAACTATACTTGCAACGAGATTTCATTTGTGAAATTCTAAACCGTCAAAAATCCAATCGTCAAAATGGCGCCGTTGCCGGGGATGAGCAATGGTGTTATGTTATTGGTTATTGTACATATGTGAAAAGTGTAAATAGTTTGTCTTTTGCTTGTTTACTAGATTTTGTTAGTTTTATTTAGTTTTTTCCATAATGAATTCTCACTTTGGCTTTGAGTTTGGTTCTAAGTGTGTTGTAGGAAATGTGGACTTAGAGTTACGCCATTTCTGGGCTGGCTCTAGGCCCCAGACCCAACCCCATCTGCGCGAGCGCGCGCGTCGCGCCTGCGCGCCATTTCACGACTTCGTCAATGCACGCGGACGCGCACCTGCCGCGCGCGCGTCCTTGCGCGATGCCACCAAACTAGGCCATGGACCAGAGAGTTGGGCGTGCCTCAAGGATTTTTGACGGTTTAGAATTTCACAAATGAAATCTCGTTGCAAGTATAGTTTCTAAACCAATCACTAATCCTCTCATACAAAAAGTTGTTTGTCACAAGTACAAACCCCTAAAATTTATAAACCGAAGTATTTAAACCTCGGGTCGTTCTCCCTAGGACGTACAATGAAGTGACTCGTTATTGGTTGTGAGTTATTTTGGGGTTTTGGATAAGAAGCATGAAAAGTAAATGGCAATGAAAATAAACTAACAACTATAAAAGGCTCTTGGTAAGGTGTGAGAACTAGAAATCCTATCCTAGTTATCCTTTTCAATTGTGATGAGAGTTGTTCATTGCTACCACTTAGTTAACCCTTACTAATTAAGGGAAAGTCAAGTGGATGAATTGACTTGAGCCACAAGTCCTAGCCAACTCCCAAGGAAAGACTAGCTTTAGTGCACTCCAAACTAATTAGCAATCTCTCCAACTACCAATCAACAAAGGAATTAGATAACTCAAGTGTCACTAATTACTCTACCTAGGCCAAGAGAAACAAAATCTACACTAAAATCCAACCAAGCATTTCATCAAACACTTGGAAGGCACAAAAGGAAAGTATAGTAAATCAACAACAAGAATGAAGTCTAATCAACAATTATTGAAAGGAATTAACAACAACAATCAAGGAAATCACAATTATCATGAATTACCTCAAATTGCATTATTGAAAGAAAATAAAGAGAACAAAAGTATCTCAATTACAAAACCTAGAAACAAAATAAGAGAAATTACAACAAGAGAATAGGGATAGAGAGAAGAACTAAAGTGTAGCAATCATCAATTGAAGGTAGAAGTAGAAGGAGACTTGAATTAAACCTAGAACTATGAGATCCTAATCTAACCCTAATTCCTAATCCTAATTCTAGAGAGAAGGGAGAGCTTCTCTCTCTAACTCTAACTACAAAGCTCAAAACTCAACTAATTGGTAACTAACATTCCTAAGTGATGAATGAATGAATGCTCATCCCTTAATCCTTCATCATTTTATTCCTTTCCCTCAGCAATTTGGCGCCAAAATGGGTTCAGAAACCCTCTCAAATCGCCAGGCACGTGTTGCATTAATGAGGTCATGTGCCATCATTGGCGCGTGCGCGCATGGTACGCGTGCGCGTCCCTGGTCGATTCCGCAATGTGCGCGTGAGCGCCTTGTGCGCGTGCGCGTGCATGGCTGACTTTGCTTCTTTGACTTTTTATGCTTCTTTCCACATGTATGCTTCCTTCCTTGCTTTCTTTGATCCATGCCTAGCCTATTTCAATCCTGGAATTACTAGCAAACACATCAAGGCATCTTTTGGAATCAAAGAGGAACTAGAATTCATCAAAATAAGGCTTAAAAGCATGTTTTTACACTTAAGCACAATCATGGAAGAGATAACAAAACCATGCTAATTCTTAGGCTAAATGTGACAAAGGTTATCAAAATGTTCTAAATTCAAGGCAAAACAAACCGTCAAATTGGGGTTTGTCAACCTCCCCACACTTGAGCCTTAGCATGTCCTCATGCTAAAATAAGAAGGAACTAAGGGGTATGGCATTTATTGAATGCAACTAAACTATATGAGTCCTATCTAAATGCAACTATCTAAGGCAATTGGAAATGCTTAGTTCAAACAAATCAAGTCCCAAGAGAGCATGTGTAAGTACAAGAGCTAAGTAATAAGGACCAAGTCCAAACCACAATTGTATTGAATTGTTAAAAGGAGTTCAAACTTGCAAGAATATAGATAATATAGGTGAAATGCATGTAATTGAACTTTTGAACCCTCACCGGATGTGTATCCGCTCTATTCACTCAAGTGTTTAAGGGTTAATCCACTCAATTCTCTTCTAATCATGTTTTCCAAGATTTGATTTTCTTCTAACAATCAACATTTATTCAATGCGTGCGTACATTCATCATGAGGTCTTTCATTTAGGTTGTAATGGGGTTAGGGCCAAGGTAGGGTCATTTATGGTCAAGTGGACTAGGATTTAAATCTTTGATTAGCATAGACTTTCCCACCTAACCTATTTAATGACCTATACAAATGCAAGCTATTCTAACTACCCATTCTTCACTTTTTCTTACATACTCATGCATTCGTATTTGATTCACAACACCTATGCATTGATTCCTTTTTATTGACTTCACTTTGGGGCATTTTGTCCCTTTTTTTTTTCTCTTTTTTTTTTCTTTTATTTTATTTTTCTTTTCATCATTTCATATATTTTTTTTTTCAAACTAAATACAAGAACATCAATGCATAAGGTCTCTACATTTGATTAATACATGAATATGTGCCCAATTCCTAAACAGAAAAGTGTATTGTTCCCTTTACCTTATCCCACGTTCCCAAGCCTCACCAACTTTGAATAATACACACTCTCACTAGCCTAGGCTATTCAAAGATCCAAACAAGGACTTCTCATTGGTTTTCCGCCTTGGGCTTGTAATGAGCTAAAATAAGAATGAGTTGGTTAAGCATAGGCTCAAAATTGGCTAACAATGGAGAGTAAAAGGTTGGCTATTTGGGTAAGTGGCAAATGAGATAATGGCCTCAATCATATAAATGCACAAACACAAGAAATAAGTGGACATATAGAATCAAGCAAATTAAGGATCACAATCATGGAAAGAGAACAATTTCACACAAGAATGGAAAATAAGTGGTTATAAAATGTAACCACATCAATAAGCTCAAGTCTCACAAGCTTGTGTTATCAATTCAATACATGCTTCAAAAGGTATGAATTTCAAGCAAGTTTCAAAAATTTTCTTTCAATCAATTGGGTTAATGCCCTATATTTAAACTTTCTTGAAAAACCTCAATGTTTGACTAAGCATTGTTGTGATTGAAAAATTCAAAAATTTTCCTTAGTTCACCCTTTTCTTTTTTCACTCAAAACCAATTTCTTATGCAAAAAGGGTGACTAAGTTTTACTTAAAAACATGATTTCTAATCACAGCCACAAACTAAAAGGAGAATATACAAAAGGAGATATGCAAAAATGTATAAGGGAAAATCAAACTAAAATATGGAATCTATCATCCAAAATATCTAAAAGTATCCAAAAGCATCAAAATATCTAAAATCCAAAATAAGCAATAAAAGTATCCAAAGAAAACTAGAAATGCATCAAAATATATACAAAAAAATGTGCAAAATGAGATAACTAGGCCGAAAAAGAGTTCACCGGTTCCCAAATAATGCTACCGGTGCCCTCCCCACACTTAAAATCAAGCATCGTCCTCGATGCTAAACCGGAGGATCAGTGGGAGGTGCAACGATAGGCTCTGGCTTTGTCTGTGGCTATGGGACCGGCTGAGGAACAGGCTGAGGAACAGGCTCCTCCTGAGTCTGAGGTGGTGCCTCCATATATGCCGGCTCTGTAGTGTCCGGGGCATCCTGCTGAGCTGGTGCCTCCGCGTCCTCCTCCTGATGATCCTGCTCATCGGAGGCCGGAGAATCGGGAAGCGGAGGTAGCTCAGCGCCCAGAGAGATAAGGGCCTGGTCCATCCGATCCAAATGGCGTCTGACATGGCGTCGCTCTCGCTCTAGGAACCGGAAGAGACGCTGGACCAGGAGATAAGTAGGCTCAGGTGCTGCCGGAGGGTCTGTAGATGGTGGAGGAGTTACGGCTGTAGAAGATGATGGGCCAGCTGCAGGGGCTGGTGGTGAAGGTATCCCTATGACAGCCCTAGCCCGAGAGCGGCGGCTAGCAGGTGGCCGCTCGTGCACCCAAACACCCCAGGGGATAGTAATCTCCCTGTCGTCGGCATCAGCTGGTGGTGGTCGCACATCATCATCTGACCATGGGACATCAGCTAAGGCCGCCATACTCGTGACTAATGTAGGAAATGGAAGCAGGCCACGAATATGCGCCCGCCACATGCACTGCCGGATAAGTCTAGGGAAGGAGACATCCTTCCCCTCCATAACACACCCTATCAGCAAAAGCATCTCCATGAGGACCTCAGAAAAATGGGTGGTAGGCAGGACGTAGTGGGCGAAGATCATCTGCCAAGTCGTGGCCTCCCTGGTCAAAGGAGTGAATAACATCCCCTTCGGCTTGGTGTTGCCCGCATCCATAACCCATGAAGCCTCCGGTATCCCAATCACGCGCCGAAGCGCCTCATAATCAAATGTCATGGTATGGATGGCTATCTCAGCCTGATGGTGGGCACACTGGTCAAGCGGAATGTGACGGCAATGTAATGCCTCCCCAATGGCGGCCTCGGTGAGCAGAATCTCTCTACCCCTCACCTGAACTGAATCCAAGGTCGGACGGAAGAAGTTGCAGTAGAATTCCTTCACCCAAGAGATATTGATGTTACCCAAGTCCCGGTCAACAAAATCAATACCTAACTCAAGGATCCGGCCATTAATGCGCCGTCTCACATCATTAGGGAGGAGCAACTTCTTCTCAATATTCAGCTTCGTGGTCCGATATCTAGAGAACCAAAGCTCACAGTAGAGATTGGGGAATTTGCCCGGGTTGGTAGAAGGTAACAGCTGATTCTCCTTATCCTCGTCCTGTAATGGATTCCTAGCATAGTTCTTGTAGATGGAAGGAGTGGAGGGGGTAGAGTGTTTTCTCTTTTTGGAGGTGGTGGCTACGGCTTTGCCTTTATCCGACATCCTGAAAAGAATATGATAGAATATATGAAACATTTAGCATGTAACAAAGAAGACATGTTCAGGATATCATTATCAAAGAGCAATCATGATGTTGCACTGAATATGTAAAATTGAACAAGTAAGCATAAGTGACCGAACCAAAACCATAAGGTAACACCTCATACGCAAAAGGCACTAATATCATCATAGTCATGAAAGAATTGTTAAAGAGGGTTAAAAGTGAGGGTAAGTAAAATGGTGAAAGAAATTAGTGAGTTAGGAAAAGTGGATTAGTGATATGATGATATATAGGCTCAATTGAACTAGAGATTATGGTTCATGTTCACAATGATTGTGCAAATCCGGGAGGTCAAAAGGAAACGGAAAGTCGCCCAAAACTGAAATAAAGATCAAAATGAAACTAATTCCTTGAAAAATCGGGCAGCATTCCGGCTTAGAATTGGACGGTCCCGGATAACAGAATAGCACAAACAGTAAGAAGGCAGCATCAATGAAGCACAGCAACAGTGGTATAGCAATCAGGCAACAAGAAGTGCATAAAAAGCAAGCCAAAACCAGCATACAACATTCAAACAGATAAACAGCAAGTAAGCAGATACGGAGCACTTATCAGGCCTAGAATCCTCTATCCAGCCCTAGCTACCTAACCGCAATTATTTCTAACTAAACCTAACATGCAAAATTGGAATTTAGCTAATTAACAGGCAACTCTAGGAACTAACATAATTGAATCAAAGAAAAAGGGAAAATAGAAACAGAGATGGCAGAAATGGAGCAGGAACCTGGGAGCCGGGAAGAACTGAAAACGGAAGAGGGGGAAACGACGATAGGGCAGCAGAAACAGATCAGTACCGCCGTGAGCGGTGGCGTGGTGGTTTGAGCAGCGGAAGGGTGGAGGGACGGCGGTGGTGACGGGGTGAGTCGGTTAGAGGAGTAGAAGAGAAGGGGAGAGAGAGGGAGGAAGGTGGTGATGGTGGGGGAAAGAGTCGCCGGCGGTGAAGACGGCGCGGCGCCGAGGATGGTGGCGCGGTACCGAGAGGAGGAAGAGAGGGTGAGAGGGAGAGAGAATGGGTGGCGGTGAGAGGGGAGGGGAAAGCGAGCAGTGATGGCGGCGGCGGGGGTGACGGAGTGCTCGCCGGAGCTTGGTCGGGAGGGGAGGAAGGTGAGGGATGGGAGAAGAAGAAGATGGAGGTTGAGAGGGGTGGTTTTGCGCGACTGCGCAGTGGCTTCGTGAGCTAGGGTTATCCCTGTTTTTGAATTCGCGCGCGCGCGCACCCTGCGCGTCCGCGCCCTTGGATAGAATGTGGACCCTACGCGTGCGCGTACAATGCGCTTAAGCGTGGATGAGCAAAATAGGGAGGGACGCGTGCGCGTACCGTCCGCGCACGCGTGCATGGAGTTGGGCCAGGGGCTTAGAGTTGGCCCAACTCAGGCCTAACTCTCTGGAGACTGGCCTGGGAGTCGCGCTACTAGACCTGCGCGCACGCGGCAAGTGCGCGTCCGCGTGCATTGAGGGGAATGGAGAACTGCGCGTGAGCGTACAGTGCGCGCACGCGTACCTGAGATTGGGCCTTAGGCTTAGAATGGGCTTGAGGCACGCCCAACTCTCTGGTCCATGGCCTAGTTTGGTGGCATCGCGCAAGGACGCGCGCGCGGCAGGTGCGCGTCCGCGTGCATTGACGAAGTCGTGAAATGGCGCGCAGGCGCGACGCGCGCGCTCGCGCAGATGGGGTTGGGCCTGGGGCCTAGAGCCAGCCCAGAAATGGCGTAACTCTCTGGAATTTGGCCCAAGCAGTTGCCGCAGCAGATCGGCGCGGGCGCGGCAGATGCGCGTCCGCGCGAACTTTCAGGATCTAATAGTTGGCGCGCCCGCATGTAGTGCGCGTCTGCGCCCCCTCCTTTTTTTTTTTTTTCTGGGTGTTCCCCTTAGTGTTCACAACTCTTATTCACTCAATCATCATAGAATTCACAAAGAAATGCAAGTTTTGGTATTATTCATCTACTACTAAACACAACATGCATGTGACTAAGCTAACAATTAAATTGTACAAACAAATTTGTATGAAGCATCTACCTACAATGGTAACTCAAATCACTTATTAGGCAAATTTAAAAAGGGAATGAAAAGAGTTTACCATGGTGGGGTGTCTCCCACCTAACACTTTTAGTTTAAGTCCTTAAGTTGGACATTTGAGATGCTTATTGTCATGGTGGCTTATGTTTGTACTCATCCTTGAATCTCCAAGGATCCTTGCTTCTCAATTGGTTGACAGAATTTCCAACCATATTCATCAAACTTGGGCAAAGTTCTACCCAAGATATGAGTCCCCATAGTTGGTCTTCATTTAGCGAACCGGGATCCCATATCTTGTCTTCACACCCATCCGTTAGTTGAGTTTCATGGTTTTGTCGGATGAGCGGTTGACATAGAGGGGATTGACTCATAGAATTCTCTTTACTCCACCAATGCTTCCTCCTAGATCCATATAAAGTAATTCTTGTCCCACCATCATCCTTATACCTTGAAGCTTTGACCTCAATGAGCCTAATTCCTAACTTGCAACCACTACACAACTCATTCTTACTTTTAATTCCACAAAGAGCTCTAAGTTGTCCATCCGTTTCAATCAAACCATATTCAAGCGAGAAGATGAAGCTTATGGATAAGAATGTTACCCACTTGAAAGTTGTGTTGGATGGTAATTTGGGGAGAGAGGCTTCCCCACACTTAGACAATGCAAGGTCTACTTCCTTGTGCTCTTCCTTGTGTATTTCCACCTCTTGACGAATTTCTTCACTTTCAACCTCATCCTCTTTGTTACGTGGCTTGGTGTTATCTTCAAGAACTTCATCTTGTTTAATGAGAGGCGATTCAATTTTGGATAGAAATTCATTGATGAACGAGGTCATCTCTTGATCAACCTCTTCATATTCTTCAATTTCAATATACACCATGCCAACGTTTTCCTCTTGGTAGCTCTCTTTCTCATTGCTCACCAAGGGTATGGGAGATTGTGCACACTCTTTTATACTTTCAACTCCACGTCCAATGGGAGAGGATTCCATTGTAGAGAGAAATTCATCCATGATTGAATCCATCTCTTGATAGGCCTCTTCCAAGTCTCCAACGATGATATGCCTTGGAGATTGCGCACCTTCTTCAACATCAATATCAAGCTTCTTGGAAGAGTGCTCCATGATGCTACATTCCCTTGAACTTTCAACATCTCCTAAATCTTCGACCACCTCTTCCTTTTCTTCAATGATCATAGGCTCCTCCAATCGTTCCAACACAAAATTGCCTCCCTTATTTTCCACCGGGTTTTCCAATCTCTCCTTCATGCTATGATCTTCAATGGATTCTTCACATGTGGCCACAGAAGCACCTTGAGTGTTCAAACATTTGTAGGCTAAAGTATGCACTACCTTGGTCAAGTTAGTCACAAACTCTAAGGTGTCCCTTTGCATATCCGCTTGTCCTTGAAGTAGCAAGGTAAGAGAATCATCTATTGGGGCTTGGGGTGGATAGGAAGGTTCATTATTTTGGAGAGAGGGTTCATGGTAGGAAGGTGGTTCTTCTTGGTAAGGGTATTGATGAGCGGATAATTTATACGCTTTTTGACATTGTTTTTAGTATGTTTTTAGTAGGATCTAGTTACTTTTAGGGATGTTTTTAATAGATTTTGTGTTAAATTCACATTTCTGGACTTTACTATGAGTTTGTGTGTTTTTCTGTGATTTCAGGTATTTTCTGGCTGAAATTGAGGGACTTGAGCAGAAATCAGATTCAGAGGTTGAAAAAGGACTGCTGATGCTGTTGGATTCTGACCTCCCTTTACTCAAAGTGGATTTTCTGGAGCTACAGAACTCGAAATGGTGCGCTTCCAATTGCGTTGGAAAGTAGACATCCAGGGCGTTCCAGAAATATATAATAGTCCATACTTTGGCCAAGAATTGACGACGTAAAATTGCGTTCAACACCAGCCTTCTGCCCAAATCTGGCGTCCAGCGCCAGAAAAGGATCCAAAACCAGAGTTGAACGCCCAAACTGGCACAAAAACTGGCGTTCAACTCCACAATTGGCCTCTGCACGTGCAACACTTAAGCTCAGCCCAAACACACACCAAGTGGGCCCCGGAAGTGGATTTATACATCAAATACTTACTCATGTAAACCCTAGTAGCTAGTTTATTATAAATAGGACCTCTTACTATTGTATTAGGCATCTTTGGACGCCTGGTTCTTAGATCAGAGGGGCTGGCCATCTCGGCCATGCCTGGACCTTCACTTATGTATTTTCAACGGTAGAGTTTCTACACTCCATAGATTAAGGTGTGGAGCTCTGCTATTCCTCAAAGATTAATGCAAAGTACTACTGTTTTCTATTCAATTCTTCTTATTTCTCTTCTAAGATATCTATTCGCACCCAAGAACATGATGAAGGTGATGATTATGTGTGACGCTCATCATCCTTCTCCCTTATGAACGCGTGCCTGACAAACACTTCTGTTCTACATGAATTAAGCTAGAATGAGTATCTCTTAGATCTCCTAACCAGAATCTTCGTGGCGTAAGCTAGAATGATGGCGGCATTCAAGAGAATCCGGAAGTTCTAAACCTTGTCTGTGGTATTCTGAGTAGGATTCAATGATTGAATGACTGTGACGAGCTTCAAACTTGCGAGTGTTGGGCGTTAGTGACAGACGCAAAAGGAGGGTGAATCCTATTCCAGCATGATCGAGAACCGACAGATGAATAGCCGTGCCGTGACAGGGTGCGTGAGCATATGATTCACTGAGAGGAGGGGATGTAGCCACTGACAACGGTGATGCCCTTGCATACAGCCAGCCATGGAAAGGAGTAAGACTGATTGGATGAAGATAGCAGGAAAGCAGAGGTTCAGAGGAACGAAAAGCATCTCCATTCGCTTATCTGAAATCCCTGCCAATGAATCTACATAAGTATCTCTATCCCTTTTATTGTTTATTTTAATCTAATAAAGTATCATGTTTAAATCCGCCTGACTGAGATTTACAAGGTGACCATAGCTTGCTTCAAGCCAACAAACTCACGTAAGGTTTATTACTTGGACGACCCAGTACACTTGCTGGTTAGTTGAACGGAGTTGTGTCCACACATAGTAAAGAGCCATAATAATGATTCCATACAATAACAAAGAGTACTACATTAATGTGATCACAATTTCGTGCACCAAGTTTTTGGCGCCGTTGCCGGGGATTGTTCGAGTTTGGACAACTGACGGTTCATCTTGTTGCTCAGATTAGGTAATTTTCTTTTTGTTTTATTTTCAAAAATTTTTCAAAAATATTTCAAAAATCTTCTCACCTGTTTTCGAAAAAAAAAATGTTTTCAAAAATATATTTTTCTTCAAAAATTTTAAGAATGAATTCTAGTGTTTCATATAACATGTTTTAGCTTGACTGGCCATAAAGCCATGTCTAATTCCCAGGATTTTGATTGAGGACTATGAATTCATTACTTCCTTTTTCCCAATTGTTTTCAAAAAAATTATACAAAAATCCAAAAAAAATTAGAAAATCATAAAAATAAAAAAAAATATTTTTTGTGTTCTTGTTTGAGTCTTGAGTCATGTTATAAGTTTGGTGTCAATTGCATGTGCATCTTGCATTTTTTTTGAAAATTTCATGCATTCATGGTGTTCTTCATGATCTTCAAGTTGTTCTTGGTAAGTCTTCTTGTTTGATCTTGATGATTTTTTGTTTTGTGTCTTTTCATGTTTATCATATGCATTTTTGAATTCTTAGTGCCTAAGCATTAAAGAATTCTAAGTTTGGTGTCTTGCATGTTTTCTTTGCATTAAAAGTTTTTCAAAATTGTGTCTATGATGTTCATCTTGGCATTCAAAGTGTTCTTGGTGTTCATCTTGACATTCATAGCATTCTTGCATGCATCACATGTTTTGATCTAAAAATTTCATGCATTGCATAATTTTCATGTTTTTTCATAAAAATTTAAAAAATAAAAAAATATCTTTCCTTTTTTTTCTCTCATCAAATTCGAAAAATTGGATTGACTTTTTCAAAAATTTTTAAAATCAAATTGTTTCTCATAAGTCAAATCAAATTTTCAATTTGAAAATCTTATCTTTTTCAAAATCTTTTTCAAAAATCAAATCTTTTTCAAATTTCTTAGTTATTTTCGAAAATTCCAAAAATATTTTTCAAAAATCTTTTTCTTATTTTTAGACCAAATTTTCGAAAATAACATAATCAATTAATGTTTTGATTCAAAAATTTGAAGTTTGTTACTTGCTTGTTAAGAAAGATTCAAACTTTAAGTTCTAGAATCATATCTTGTGATTTCTTATGAATCAAGTCATTAATTGAGATTTTAAAAATCAAATCTTTTTCAAAACTAATTTCAATCATGTCTTTCCAAAAATATCTTCTTATCTTATCTTTTTCAAAAATATCTTTTCAAAATATCTTTTCTAACTTCCTAACCTCTTATCTTTTCAAAAATTTGTTTCAACTAACTAACTAACTTTTGTTTGTTTCTTAACTTTTTCAAAACCACCTAACTAACTCTCTCTCTCATTTTTCGAAAATATCTCCCCCTTTTTTCAAAAATTTCTTTTTAATTAACTAATTATTTTATTTTTATTTTTATTTCAAAAAAAAAAAATTTCAAAAAAATACTAACAATTTTCAAAAACTATTTTCAAAAATCACTAAATCCTTTTCAAAAATAATTTTCGAAAATTATACCTCCCCCATCCTATTCTATTTATTCATTCATATCCTAACATCTCATTTCATCTCTCTTCCATCCTCACAATTGTGTTTCGTCCATTATATTACATTCCTTGTCTCCCCCTCTTCTTCTACTCACACAGGGATCCCTATACTGTGGTATAAAGGATCTCTATTATTATTATCATTTTTCTGGCCATTCTTCCTTGTCATATGAGCAGGAGCAAGGATAAGAACATTCTTGTGGAAGCAGATCCAGAACCTGAAAGGACTCTGAAGAGAAAATTAAGAGAAGCTAAAATACAACAATCCAGAGATAACCTTTCAGAAATTTTTGAACAGGCAGAGGAGATGGCAGCCGAAAATAATAATAATGCAAGGAGGATGCTTGGTGACTTTACTGCACCTAATTCCAATTTACATGGAAGAAGCATCTCCATTCCTGCCATTGGAGCAAACAACTTTGAGCTGAAACCTCAATTAGTTTCTCTGATGCAGTAGAACTGCAAGTTTCATGGACTTTCATCTGAAGATCCTTTTCAGTTCTTAACTGAATTCTTGGAGATATGTGATACTGTTAAGACTAATGGAGTAGATCCTGAAGTCTACAGGCTCATGCTTTTCCCTTTTGCTGTAAGAGACAGAGCTAGATTATGGTTGGATTCTCAACCCAAAGACAGCCTGAACTCTTGGGATAAGCTGGTCACGGCTTTCTTAGCCAAGTACTTTCCTCCTCAAAAGCTGAGCAAGCTTAGAGCTGATGTTCAAACCTTCAAACAGAAAGAAGGTGAATCCCTCTATGAAGCTTGGGAAAGATACAAACAGTTGACCATAAAGTGTCCTTCTGACATGCTTTCAGAATGGACCATCCTGGATATATTCTATGATGGTCTGTCTGAGTTATCTAAGATGTCATTGGACACTTCTGCAGGTGGATCCATTCACCTAAAGAAAACGCCTGCAGAAGCTCAAGAACTCATTGACATGGTTGCTAATAACCAGTTCATGTACACTTCTGAAAGGAATCCTGTAATCAATGGGACGCCTATGAAGAAGGGAGTTCTTGAGGTTGATACTCTGAATGCCATATTGGCTCAGAACAAAATATTGACTCAGCAAGTCAATATAATCTCTCAGAGTCTGCATGGAATGCAAGCTGCATCCAACAGTACTCAAGAGGCATCTTCTGAAGAGGAAGCCTATGATCCTGAGAACCCTGCAATAGCAGAGGTAAATTATTTAGGTGAACCTTATGGAAACACCTATAACTCATCATGGAGAAATCATCCAAATTTCTCATGGAAGGATCAAAAGCCCCAACAAGGCTTTAATAATGGTGGAAGAAACAGGTTTAGCAATAGCAAGCCTTTTCCATCATCAACTCAGCAACAGACAGAGAACTCTGAACAAAATGCTTCTAATTTAGCAAATCTAGTCTCTGATCTATCTAAGGCCACTGTAAGTTTCATGAATGAAACAAGGTCTTCCATTAGAAATCTGGAAGCACAAGTGGGCCAGCTAAGTAAAAGGATCACTGAAATCCCTCCTAGTACTCTCCCAAGCAATACAGAAGAGAACCCAAAAGGAGAGTGCAAGGCCATTGACATAAGCGCCATGGCCGAACCTGTGAGGAGAGGAGAGGACGTGAATCCCAAGGAGGAAGACCTCCAGGGACGTCCAGTGATCAATAAGGAGTTTCCCTCTGGGGAATCAAAGGACTCTGAGGCCCATCTAGAGACCATAGAGATCCCATTGAACCTCCTTATGCCCTTCATGAGCTCTGATGAGTATTCCTCTTCTGAAGAGAATGAGGATGTTACTGAAGAGCAAACTGCCAAGTTTCTTGGTGCAATCATGAAGCTGAATGCCAAATTATTTGGAATTGATGCTTGGGAAGTTGAACCTCCCTTGTTCATCAATGAACTAAGTTATCTGGATCAACTGACATTGCCTCAGAAGAGACAGGATCCTGGAAAGTTCATATTACCTTGTACCATAGGCACCATGATCTTTAAAGCTCTGTGTGACCTTGGTTCAGGAATAAACCTCATGCCCCTCTCTTTAATAGAGAAACTGGAAATCTATGAGGTGCAAGCTGCTAAAATCTCATTAGAGATGGCAGACAGCTCAAGAAGACAGGCTTATGGACAAGTAGAGGACGTGTTAGTAAAGGTTGAGGCCCTTTACATCCCTGCTGATTTCATAGTCCTGGATACTGGAAAGGAAGAGGATGAATCCATCATCCTAGGAAGACCTTTCCTGGCCACAGCAAGAGCTGTGAATGATGTTGACAGAGGTGAAATATTCCTTCAATGGAATGAGAACTCCCTTGTGTTTAAAACTCAAGGATCTCCCTCTGCAACCATGGAGAGGAAGCTTGAAAAGCTTCTCTCAAAGCAGAGTCAACCAGAGCCCCCACAGTCAAACTCTAAGTTTGGTGTTGGGAGGCCACAACCAAACTCTAAGTTTGGTGTTGAACTCCCATATCCAAACTCTAAGTTTGGTGTTGGAGAGTCTCAACAAAGCTCTGCACATCTGTGAGGCTCCATGAGAGCCCACTGTCAAGCTATTGACATTAAAGAAGCGCTTGTTGGGAGGCAACCCAATGTTTATCTAATTCTTATTTTTATTGTTTTTCATGTTTTCTTAGGTTCATGATCATGTGGAGTCACAAAATAAACAAAAAATTCAAAAACGGAATCAAAAACAGCAGAAGAAAAATCACACCCTGGAAGAGCATCTGTCTGGCGTTCAAACGCCAGAACAGAGCATAGTTCTGGCGCTGAACGCCCAGAATGGGAGCATCCTGGCGCTGAACGCCCAGAACAAGCATGGTTCTGGCGTTCAACGCCAGAAATGGCAGCAAATGGGCATTGAACGCCCAAAATGGGCACCAACCTGGCGCTGAACGCCCAGAGTTGTGTGCAAGGGCATTTTGCATGCCTAAATTGGTGCAGGGATGTAAATGCCTTGACACCTCAAGATCTGTGGACCTCACAGGATCACCTCAGGATCTGTGGACCCCACAGGATCCCCACCTACCTCCACTCACTCTCTTCTCTCTTCTCAATCATCCTCTATTCCCAATAAACACTCTTCCATTCACCACTCACATCCATACACCCACTACCTTCAAAATTCAACATCTCTCTCCCACCCAATCCCACCCATATGGCCGAATACACACAGCCATCCATCTCCTCCATATCCTCTTCTTCTTCTATTCTTTCTTCTTTTGCTCGAGGGCGAGCAACATTCTAAGTTTGGTGTGGTAAAAAGCATAGTTTTTTTTGTTTTTTCCATAACCATTGATGGCACCTAAGGCCAGAGAAGCCTCTAGAAAGAGGAAAGGGAAGACAAAAGCTTCCATCAAGGGTCTATAGCTCAGTGGTAGAACATTTGACTGCAAATCAAGAGATCCCTGAGATACCTCAGGGGATACATTTTCTTCCACACAATTATTGGAAGCAACTAAGGGTGGAACATCAAGAGCACTCCATCATCCTTCATGAAATAAGAGAAGATCTAAAAGCAATGAAGGAGGAGCAGCAAAGACAAGGAAGAGACATAGAAGAGCTCAAGGACATCACTAAGGTGGACTCATTCCTTGTTCTTGCCTTCTCTGTTTTTCGTTTTCTATGATTATGTGCTTATCTGTGTTTGTGTCTTCACTACATGATCATTAGTAGTTAGTAACTTTGTCTTAAAGTTATGAATGTCCTATGAATCCATCACCTCTCTTAAATAAAAAATGTTTTAATTCAAAAGAACAAGAAGTACATGAGTTTCGAATTTATCCTTGAACTTAGCTTAATTATATTGATGTGGTGACAATGCTTCTTGTTTTCTGAATGTATGCTTGAACAGTGCATATGTCTTTTGAAGTTGTTGTTTAAGAATGTTAAATATGTTGGCTCTTGAAAGAATGATGACTAGGAGACATGTTATTCGATAATCTGAAAAATCATAAAAATGATTCTTGAAGCAAGAAAAAGCAGCAAAGAACAAAGCTTGCAGAAAAAAAAAAAAGAAGAAAAAAATAGGCGAAAAAAAAAATAATAGAAAGAAGAAGAAAAAGCAAGCAGAAAAAGCCAATAACCCTTAAAACCAAAAGGCAAGGGCAAATAAAAAGGATCCCAAGGCTTTGAGCATCAGTGGATAGGAGGGCCTAAAGGAATAAAATCCTGGTCTAAGCGGCTAAACCAAGCTGTCCCTAACCATGTGCTTGTGGCGTGTAGGTGTCAAGTGAAAACTTGAGACTGAGCGGTTAAAGTCAAGGTCCAAAGCAAAAAAAAAAAGAGTGTGCTTAAGAATCCTGGACACCTCTAATTGGGGACTTTAGCAAAGCTGAGTCACAATCTGAAAGGGTTCACCCAATTATGTGTCTGTGGCATTTATGTATCCGGTGGTAATACTGGAAAACAAAGTGCTTAGGGCCACGGCCAAGACTCATAAAGAAGCTGTGTTCAAGAATCATCATACTGAACTAAGAGAGTCAATAACACTATTCGAAATCTGAAGTTCCTATAGATGCCAATCATTCTGAACCTCAATAGATAAAGTGAGATGCCAAAACTATTCAAGAGGCAAAAAGTTATAAGTCCCGCTCATATGATTGAAGCTCTGTTTCATTGATAGTTTGGAATTTATAGTATATTCTATTCTTTTTATCCTATTTTTATTTTCAGTTGCTTGGGGACAAGCAACAATTTAAGTTTGGTGTTGTGATGAGCGGATAATTTATACGCTTTTTGACATTGTTTTTAGTATGTTTTTAGTAGGATCTAGTTACTTTTAGGGATGTTTTTAATAGATTTTGTGTTAAATTCACATTTCTGGACTTTACTATGAGTTTGTGTGTTTTTCTGTGATTTCAGGTATTTTCTGGCTGAAATTGAGGGACTTGAGCAGAAATCAGATTCAGAGGTTGAAAAAGGACTGCTGATGCTGTTGGATTCTGACCTCCCTGCACTCAAAGTGGATATTCTGGAGCTACAGAACTCGAAATGGTGCGCTTCCAATTGCGTTGGAAAGTAGACATCCAGGGCTTTCCAGCAATATATAATAGTCCATACTTTGGCCAAGAATTGACGACGTAAACTGGCGTTCAACGCCAGCCTTCTGCCCAAATCTGGCGTCCAGCGCCAGAACAGGATCCAAAACCAGAGTTGAACGCCCAAACTGGCACAAAAACTGGCGTTCAACTCCACAATTGGCCTCTGCACGTGCAACACTTAAGCTCAGCCCAAACACACACCAAGTGGGCCCCGGAAGTGGATTTATACATCAAATACTTACTCATGTAAACCCTAGTAGCTAGTTTATTATAAATAGGACCTCTTACTATTGTATTAGGCATCTTTGGACGCCTGGTTCTTAGATCAAAGGGGCTAGCCATCTCGGCCATGCCTGGACCTTCACTTATGTATTTTCAACGGTAGAGTTTCTACACTCCATAGATTAAGGTGTGGAGCTCTGCTGTTCCTCAAAGATTAATGCAAAGTACTACTGTTTTCTATTCAATTCTTCTTATTTCTCTTCTAAGATATCTCTTCGCACCCAAGAACATGATGAAGGTGATGATTATGTGTGACGCTCATCATCCTTCTCCCTTATGAACGCGTGCCTGACAAACACTTCTGTTCTACATGAATTAAGCTAGAATGAGTATCTCTTAGATCTCCTAACCAGAATCTTCGTGGCGTAAGCTAGAATGATGGCGGCATTCAAGAGAATCCGGAAGGTCTAAACCTTGTCTGTGGTATTCTGAGTAGGATTCAATGATTGAATGACTGTGACGAGCTTCAAACTTGCGAGTGTTGGGCGTTAGTGACAGACGCAAAAGGAGGGTGAATCCTATTCCAGCATGATCGAGAACCGACAGATGAATAGCCGTGCCGTGACAGGGTGCGTGAGCATATGATTCACTGAGAGGAGGGGATGTAGCCACTGACAACGGTGATGCCCTTGCATACAGCCAGCCATGGAAAGGAGTAAGACTGATTGGATGAAGATAGCAGGAAAGCAGAGGTTCAGAGGAACGAAAAGCATCTCCATTCGCTTATCTGAAATCCCTGCCAATGAATCTACATAAGTATCTCTATCCCTTTTATTGTTTATTTTAATCTAATAAAGTATCATGTTTAAATCCGCCTGACTGAGATTTACAAGGTGACCATAGCTTGCTTCAAGCCAACAATCTCTGTGGGATCGACCCTTACTCACGTAAGGTTTATTACTTGGACGACCCAGTACACTTGCTGGTTAGTTGAACGGAGTTGTGTCCACACATAGTAAAGAGCCATAATAATGATTCCATACAATAACAAAGAGTACTACATTAATGTGATCACAATTTCGTGCACCAGGTATGGGGATGGTAAGTATTGAGATGGTTCATGGTAGTAATCTTGATAGGGTTGTGGTGGTTCTAAGGTTTCTTGCTCATAATGGTCATGAGAATATGGCATGGGTGATTGGTCATATGGTGGATATGGATCATAGGGTGGTGCTTGGTGATGAAAGGCTTGTGAGAATGGTTGAGGTTCATGTTGAGGGTGAGATTCATAGGCATATGATGGTGGTTGTTGAGTGTCACAAAAAGAATCATCATAGCCGCTAAGGTGGCATGCATTAGGATGGAAATTATACCTATAAGTATCCGGAGGTTGTTGCCAATAGGAGTGATCAATTCCTTGAGGCTCTTCCCATCTTTGTTGGTTCCATCCATGGTACATGTTGCCATTAAAGTCCACATTTCCTACAACACACTTAGAAGTTCCTGCTCCATTTCTGCCATCTCTGTTTCTATTTTCCCTTTTTCTTTGATTCAATTATGTTAGTTCCTAGAGTTGCCTGTTAATTAGCTAAATTCCAATTTTGCATGTTAGGTTTAGTTAGAAATAATTGCGGTTAGGTAGCTAGGGCTGGATAGAGGATTCTAGGCCTGATAAGTGCTCCGTATCTGCTTACTTGCTGTTTATCTATTTGAATGTTGTATGCTGGTTTTGGCTTGCTTTTTATGCACTTCTTGTTGCCTGATTGCTATACCACTGTTGCTGTGCTTCATTGATGCTGCCTTCTTACTGTTTGTGCTATTCTGTTATCCGGGACCGTCCAATTCTAAGCCGGAATGCTGCCCGATTTTTCAAGGAATTAGTTTCATTTTGATCTTTATTTCAGTTTTGGGCGACTTTCCGTTTCCTTTTGACCTCCCGAATTTGCACAATCATTGTGAACATGAACCACAATCTCTAGTTCAATTGAGCCTATATATCATCATATCACTAATCCACTTTTCCTAACTCACTAATTTCTTTCACCATTTTACTTACCCTCACTTTTAACCCTCTTTAACAATTCTTTCATGACTATGATGATATTAGTGCCTTTTGCGTATGAGGTGTTACCTTATGGTTTTGGTCCGGTCACTTATGCTTACTTGTTCAATTTTACATATTCAGTGCAACATCATGATTGCTCTTTGATAATGATATCCTGAACATGTCTTCTTTGTTACATGCTAAATGTTTCATATATTCTATCATATTCTTTTCAGGATGTCGGATAAAGGCAAAGCCGTAGCCACCACCTCCAAAAAGAGAAAACACTCTACCCCCTCCACTCCTTCCATCTACAAGAACTATGCTAGGAATCCATTACAGGACGAGGATAAGGAGAATCAGCTGTTACCTTCTACCAACCCGGGCAAATTCCCCAATCTCTACTGTGAGCTTCGGTTCTCTAGATATCGGACCACGAAGCTGAATATTGAGAAGAAGTTGCTCCTCCCTAATGATGTGAGACGGCGCATTAATGGCCGGATCCTTGAGTTAGGTATTGATTTTGTTGACCGGGACTTGGGTGACATCAATATCTCTTGGGTGAAGGAATTCTACTGTAACTTCTTCCGTCCGACCTTGGATTCAGTTCAGGTGAGGGGTAGAGAGATTCTGCTCATCGAGGCCGCCATTGGGGAGGCATTACATTGCCGTCACATTCCGCTTGACCAGTGTGCCCACCATCAGGCTGAGATAGCCATCCATACCATGACATTTGATTATGAGGCGCTTCGGCGCGTGATTGGGATACCGGAGGCTTCATGGGTTATGGATGCGGGCAACACCAAGCCGAAGGGGATGTTATTCACTCATTTGACCAGGGAGGCCAAGACTTGGCAGATGATCTTCGCCCACTACGTCCTGCCTACCACCCATTTTTCTGAGGTCCCCATGGAGATGCTTTTGCTGATAGGGTGTGTTATGGAGGGGAAGGATGTCTCCTTCCCTAGACTTATCCGGCAGTGCATGTGGCGGGCGCATATTCGTGGCCTGCTTCCATTTCCTACATTGGTCACGAGTATGGCGGCCTTAGCTGATGTCCCATGGTCAGATGATGATGTGCGACCACCACCAGCTGATGCCGACGACAGGGAGATTACTATCCCCTGGGGTGTTTGGGTGCACGAGCGGCCACCTGCTAGCCGCCGCTCTCGGGCTAGGGCTGTCATAGGGACACCTTCACCACCAGCCCCTGCAGCTGGCCCATCATCTTCTACAGCCGTAGCTCCTCTACCATCTACAGACCCTCCGGCAGCACCTGAGCCTACTTATCTCCTGGTCCAGCGTCTCTTCCGGTTCCTAGAGCGAGAGCGACGCCATGTCAGACGCCGTTTGGATCGGATGGACCAGGCCCTTATCTCTCTGGGCGCCGAGCTACCTCCGCTTCCCGATTCTCCGGCCTCCGATGAGCAGGATCATCAGGAGGAGGACGCGGAGGCACCAGCTCAGCAGGATGCCCCGGACACTACAGAGCCGGCACATATGGAGGCACCACCTCAGACTCAGGAGGAGCCTGTTCCTCAGCCGGTCCCACAGCCACAGACAGAGCCAGAGCCTATCGTTGCACCTCCCACTGATCCTCCGGTTTAACATCGAGGACGATGCTTGATTTTAAGTGTGAGGAGGGCACCGGTAGCATTATTTGGGAACCGGTGAACTCTTTTTCGGCCTAGTTATCTCATTTTGCACATTTTTTTGTATATATTTTGATGCATTTCTAGTTTGCTTTGGATACTTTTATTGCTTATTTTGGATTTTAGATATTTTGATGCTTTTGGATACTTTTAGATATTTTGGATGATAGATTCCATATTTTAGTTTGATTTTCCCTTATACATTTTTGCATATCTCCTTTTGTATATTCTCCTTTTAGTTTGTGGTTGTGATTAGAAATCATGTTTTTAAGTAAAACTTAGTCACCCTTTTTGCATAAGAAATTGGTTTCGAGTGAAAAAAAGAAAAGGGTGAACTAAGGAAAATTTTTGAATTTTTCAATCACAACAATGATTAGTCAAACATTGAGGTTTTTCAAGAAAGTTTAAATATAGGGCATTAACCCAATTGATTGAAAGAAAATTTTTGAAACTTGCTTGAAATTCATACCTTTTGAAGCATGTATTGAATTGAGAACACAAGCTTGTGAGACTTGAGCTTATTGATGTGGTTACATTTTATAACCACTTATTTTCCATTCTTGTGTGAAATTGTTCTCTTTCCCTGATTGTGATCCTTAATTTGCTTGATTCTATATGTCCACTTATTTCTTGTGTTTGTGCATTTATATGATTGAGGCCATTATCTCATTTGCCACTTACCCAAATAGCCAACCTTTTACTCTCCATTGTTAGCCAATTTTGAGCCTATGCTTAACCAACTCATTCTTATTTTAGCTCATTACAAGCCCAAGGCGAAAAACCAATGAGAAGTCCTTGTTTGGATCTTTGAATAGCCTAGGCTAGTGAGAGTGTGTATTATTCAAAGTTGGTGAGGCTTGGGAACGTGGGATAGGGTAAAGGGGACAATACACTTTTCTGTTTAGAAATTGGGCACATATTCATGTATTAATCAAATGTAGAGACCTTATGCATTGATGTTCTTGTATTTAGTTTGAAAAAAAAATATATATATGAAATGATGAAAAGAAAAATAAAATGAAAGAAAAAAAAAGAGAAAAAAAAAATAAAAAGGGACAAAATGCCCCAAAGTGAAGTCAATAAAAAGGAATCAATGCATAGGTGTTGTGAATCAAATACGAATGCATGAGTATGTAAGAAAAAGTGAAGAATGGGTAGTTAGAATAGCTTGCATTTGTATAGGTCATTAAATAGGTTAGGTGGGAAAGTCTATGCTAATCAAAGATTCAAATCCTAGTCCACTTGACCATAAATGACCCTACCTTGGCCCTAACCCCATTACAACCTAAATGAAAGACCTCATGATGAATGTACGCACCCATTGAATAAATGTTGATTGTTAGAAGAAAATCAAATCTTGGAAAACATGATTAGAAGAGAATTGAGTGGATTAACCCTTAAACACTTGAGTGAATAGAGCGGATACACATCCGGTGAGGGTTCAAAAGTTCAATTACATGCATTTCACCTATATTATCTATATTCTTGCAAGTTTGAACTCCTTTTAACAATTCAATACAATTGTGGTTTGGACTTGGTCCTTATTACTTAGCTCTTGTACTTACACATGCTCTCTTGGGACTTGATTTGTTTGAACTAAGCATTTCCAATTGCCTTAGATAGTTGCATTTAGATAGGACTCATATAGTTTAGTTGCATTCAATAAATGCCATACCCCTTAGTTCCTTCTTATTTTAGCATGAGGACATGCTAAGGCTCAAGTGTGGGGAGGTTGACAAACCCCAATTTGACGGTTTATTTTGCCTTGAATTTAGAACATTTTGATAACCTTTGTCACATTTAGCCTAAGAATTAGCATGGTTTTGTTATCTCTTCCATGATTGTGCTTAAGTGTAAAAACATGCTTTTAAGCCTTATTTTGATGAATTCTAGTTCCTCTTTGATTCCATAAGATGCCTTGATGTGTTTGCTAGTAATTCCAGGATTGAAATAGGCTAGGCATGGATCAAAGAAAGCAAGGAAGGAAGCATACAAGTGGAAAGAAGCATAAAAAGTCAAAGAAGCAAAGTCAGCCATGCACGCGCACGCGCACAAGGCGCTCACGCGCACATTGCGGAATCGACCAGGGACGCGCATGCGTACCATGCGCGCACGCGCCAATGATGGCACATGACCTCATTAATGCAACACGTGCCTGGCGATTTGAGAGGGTTTCTGAACCCATTTTGGCGCCAAATTGCTGAGGGAAAGGAATAAAAGGATGAAGGATTAAGGGATGAGCATTCATTCATTCATCACTTAGGAATGTTAGTTACCAATTAGTTGAGTTTTGAGCTTTGTAGTTAGAGTTAGAGAGAGAAGCTCTCCCTTCTCTCTAGAATTAGGATTAGGAATTAGGGTTAGATTAGGATCTCATAGTTCTAGGTTTAATTCAAGTCTCCTTCTACTTCTACCTTCAATTGATGATTGCTACACTTTAGTTCTTCTCTCTATCCCTATTCTCTTGTTGTAATTTCTCTTATTTTGTTTCTAGGTTTTGTAATTGAGATACTTTTGTTCTCTTTATTTTCTTTCAATAATGCAATTTGAGGTAATTCATGATAATTGTGATTTCCTTGATTGTTGTTGTTAATTCCTTTCAATAATTGTTGATTAGACTTCATTCTTGTTGTTGATTTACTATACTTTCCTTTTGTGCCTTCCAAGTGTTTGATGAAATGCTTGGTTGGATTTTAGTGTAGATTTTGTTCCTCTTGGCCTAGGTAGAGTAATTAGTGACACTTGAGTTATCTAATTCCTTTGTTGATTGGTAGTTGGAGAGATTGCTAATTAGTTTGGAGTGCACTAAAGCTAGTCTTTCCTTGGGAGTTGGCTAGGACTTGTGGCTCAAGTCAATTCATCCACTTGACTTTCCCTTAATTAGTAAGGGTTAACTAAGTGGTAGCAATGAACAACTCTCATCACAATTGAAAAGGATAACTAGGATAGGATTTCTAGTTCTCACACCTTACCAAGAGCCTTTTATAGTTGTTAGTTTATTTTCATTGCCATTTACTTTTCATGCTTCTTATCCAAAACCCCAAAATAACTCATAACCAATAACGAGACACTTCATTGTACGTCCTAGGGAGAACGACCCGAGGTTTAAATACTTCGGTTTATAAATTTTAGGGGTTTGTACTTGTGACAAACAACTTTTTGTATGAAAGGATTAGTGATTGGTTTAGAAACTATACTTGCAACGAGATTTCATTTGTGAAATTCTAAACCGTCAAAAATCCAATCGTCAACGCTCTTGCCTTTCAGTCACTTGATTGATGGCTTGAGTGAGCTGGGAGTATTGCTCCTGTTGCTACTCCATTTGTTGCTTCTGCCACTCTGATAAACCACTATTTTATGGTTTATAATGTGTTTAATTGTGTGGTTTTATCATGATCTTTACCCACTTATTCATATGATTAGCATGCATTTATATTTCCTTCCTAAAATTATTACATGATTGAAAACTTACTTCCTAGAGACTTTTAATTATGTATTTTAATTCTCCTTTATTCCATTCGATACCGTGATCTGTGTGTTAAGTGTTTCAGGCTCTATAGGGCATGAATGAGTTGGAGATTGGAAAGGAAGCTTGCAAAAATGGAAGGAACACAAGAAATTAAGGAGATGACCAGCGAGAAGTGACGCGGCCGCATGGCTCACGCGACCGCGCGGATTGGAATAGCATAAGTGACGCGGAGGCGTGGACGACGCACCCGCGTGGCAAAGCAAAACGCCACATGACGCGTCTACATGAATGACGCGATCGCGTGACATGCGCGATCTGCATAATCTGCAGAATTCGCTGGGGGCGATTTTGGGCCCTGTTTTGACCCAGTTTTTGGCCCAGAAAAGCAGACTAGAGCCAGAGAACATGCAGAAACCAAAAACAACATTCATTCTACACATTTTTATTTTTTTTGATCTAGTTTTACTCCTCCTCTAGGTTTTCTCTCTACACATTCATAGTTCTTAGGATTTTTATTTTCTATTGTTCTTTGCATTGGGATATCGAGAAGAGTTATTACCTCATCAAGACTTCGTCATTCTAGTTCGTTTTCTTTACTTGGCTTTACTCTTCCATGTCCTTTAATTTACTCAATTTTATTATTGGATTATTTTAGAATTTATTAATACAAGAGTTACTTTTATTTTTAATTGATTCCTTTGAGTTTTATTTATCATGTCTTTCTTTAATTCCTTTTCCTATGTTATGAGTTCTACATTCAAAATGAGCGAGTAGTTCCCTTACTTGATGGAGAGTTGATTGAAAGGAACCCTTGAGTTGGAGTATTCAAAGGAGAAATTATAATTGGGTTCATTGTTGGATGGCTCTCTAGTCACTAACGCCAATCCTTCCAAGTAAGCGGATTGGGACTTGTGAGTAGAAACATCATTCCAACTTGTTTGACTTTCCCTTATTTAGTAAGGGATAACTAAACAGAACGACCTTCAATTATCAATTAATCTTGAGAGTACTGCAACAAGAATAGGGCTTCCAACTAATCTACTCCCAGTCAAGGCTTTTATTCAAATTACTTAATTTCTCCAATTTAATTTCCTGTTTATTCAACTCAAACTCTTTCTGAAAATATCTGATTAATAAAATAGCACACCTTTCTGCAACTCGTTGGGAGACGACCTGGGATTCATACTCCCAGTATTTTAATTTTTGTGACAACCTTTCTAAATTGATAAGCGGATTTCTGGTTGGTTAAGAACTATACTTGCAACGCACAACTTATATTAATTCTTAATTAGCCAATTTTCGCCACATCAATTTTTGGCGCCGTTGACGGGGAGTTGCAATAGAGTGCTAAAGTTATTAATTGGATTTTATTTATTTGCATTTTATTTTATCTTGCTACCATGAGCTACTTGTTTCTTTCGTTAGATGACGCGTTCACTTCCTGATCCAAGCTTGCTAGTATTCGATCCTGAGATTGAAAGAACTATTTCACGAATAAGGCAAGCTCGGTGTCGGTTAGTCCTCTCTGAGGGCGTATCTGAAACGTCACTTGAGAAAGAAACTAGCCCCCGTTCTACTGATTTGGTTGATTTACGTGCAGGTAACATGGCAGCAGCTAGGAGAGTTACTATCCAGGAGGCTGGAGCCCCTGATTTTACAATGCAACCATTTCAAGCGCATCACCCAGCGGTGGCTACAAACTTTGAAATAAAGACCGCACTGCTCAATTTGATGCCCAAGTTTCATGGTTTGCCTGCTCAAGAGCCTATCAAGCACCTGAGAGATTTTCAAGCAGCCGGTTCTACTGTCAGGCGTGATGGTGCAGATGAAACTTCAATTTTGCTGAAAGCTTTCCCGTTTTCTCTTGCGGAATCTGTGCTGATTATAGCCACTATACTGATGAGTATCCGCAGCTCCAACAAGAAGACAACACCGTAGCAGCCACTCATAACTTCTATGACCGCCCCAACCAAGGGTACAATCAAGGTGGTAACTACAACCATGGATGGTAGGACAATTATAACCAGAATTGGAGGGACAACAACAACAACAGAGGTGGTAGAGACAATCAGGGAAATCAGAGGTGGAATAATAACAACAACAGGTAGCAGAACCAGAACCAGCCTTACAGAGCACCTCACCTAAGACAATCCCAAGGACCACAGAATACCCAACAGCAGACCTCTCAAGTTACTTATCCTTCCTCATCTTCTAATGATGATTTACTACAATCCATTGATCGGAGACAACAGACCATGGAAAATAACATTAATGCCACTCTAAATAGTCTGAACGCTACTCTGCAAGCTCTTGTCTCACAGATTGGATCAATGAATAACTCCAATAACCAGCCTTTGAGCTCCAGTGGAATCCCCTCTCAACCATTACCCAATCCCAAGGGTGGCATTAATGCCATCACCCTACGGTCTGGAAGCACACTGCAGGAGAGGAATCAGGAGGAGCCAAGCCTACCAGAACACGCCTCAGCTGAAGAGGTAGTGGAAATAGAAGATGCTGAAGAGGAAGAGGACATACAGGACATAGCTGAAAAAGAAGAAGTTCAACCACAGGAGGAAGCACCACAGGGCGCAGATACCACAGAAGACACCACTCCTATCCCATTTCCACAACTTGCAAGGAAGCCCAGGAAGCAGCTGGAACCTGATCCCAAAATGATAGAGATATTCAAAAAGGTTGAGATAACTGTTCCTCTTTTTTATGTTATTCAACAGGTACCTAAATATGCAAAGTTTCTAAAAGATTTATGTATACATAAAGACAAAATTAATGAATTAGAAACTATTCCTTTAGGTAGTTCCATATCTGCTTTAATGGGAGGTTTACCTGAAAAGTGTAGTGACCTAGGTCCTTGTATAGTTAATTGTACTATTGGTGGTGTGATAATTTCTGACTGCATGTGTGATTTAGGAGCATGTGTGAGTATAATGCCTTTGTCTATATATGATATTTTGAGGCTCCCTCCCTTAAAAAGGTCGGCAGCTCATTTTGTGTTAGCAGATAAAAGCATTATTACAGTGGTTGGAGTTGCTGAAGATGTATTAGTGGGCATTAAGGGACTCACATTCCCCACTGATTTTTATATTCTGGAGATGCCCCAAAATGACTCAGAGAAGCCATCATCAATCCTACTTGGAAGACCTTTCCTGAAGACATCAAAGTTCAAATTGGATGCTTTTTCAGGAACATACTCTTTTGAAATAGATGGCCGATTAGTAAGTTTCATCCTGAATGGAGTTATGAAGCACCCTCCAGAAGATCATTCTATCTTCCAGTGTGACATCATAGATGAAACTGTAGTTGAAGTTCACCAGGAGGAATTAGAGGAGAAGCACACAGGACAAGGTCCAAGTGTGGGGACATTCTCAGAGGACAATGCTAGTGCTTTACCATTGTTACCAGCTCCAGACAACCCAGAGCCTGACCATGATCAGAAGTTAGACTTGAAACCCCTTCCTCCACACCTCAAATATGCTTACCTTGAGGACAAGCAACAGTGTCCAGTTATCATTGCAAGGGAACTCACTTCTCAACAAGAAGAGCAGTTACTTAGTGTGCTGAGGAAGCACAAGAAGGCAATTGGGTGGAGTTTGGCAGATATAGTAGGCATCAACCCTCAAGTATGTGAGCACAGAATATTTTTAGAAGAGGGAGCAAGGCCCGTTCGTCAACCCCAAAGAAGACTGAACCCCACTATCTTAGAGGTTGTCAAAAAGGAAGTGACCAGACTACTGGAGGCAGATATCATCTATCCCATCTTAGACAGTGAATGGGTAAGCCCAGTACAAGTAGTGCCAAAGAAGTCTGGAGTCACTACAGTGAAAAATGAGCATGGAGAGCTCATAGCAACCAGAGTACAGAACGCTTGGAGGGTCTGCATTGACTACAAACGCCTCAACCAAGCAACCCGTAAGGATCACTATCCTCTTCCATTCATTGATCAAATGCTGGATCGCCTGTCAGGTAAATCACATTATTATTTTTTAGATGGTTACAGAGGTTATTTCCAGATTCATATAGCTCCTGAGGATCAGGAAAAGACTACTTTTACATGTCCTTTTGGGACTTATGCTTACAAGAGAATGCTCTTTGGCTTGTGCAATGCACCAGCTACCTTCCAAAGGTGCATGATTAGTCTTTTCTCTGATCTTCTTGAGGACTGTATGGAAGTTTTTATGGATGATTTTAGTGTTTATGGCGATTCCTTTAGCCTTTGCTTAGATGGATTATCTAGAGTATTAGGTAGATGTGTCAGTACAAACCTTGTATTAAATTTTGAAAAATGTCACTTTATGGTTAAACAAGGGATTGTACTCAGACATGTTGTGTCTAATACTGGCATTTCTGTAGATCCAGCAAAGGTGGATGTTATTTCTAGTTTACCTTACCCCTCTTCTGTGAGGGAAGTCCGCTCGTTCCTTGGCCATACAGGTTTTTACAGGAGATTCATTAAGGACTTCAGTAAGGTAGCCCTCCCCTTATCCAGACTACTGCAGAAGGATATTGAGTTCGAGTTCAGTGAAGATTGCAAACGAGCATTTGATAAGCTGAAAACCGCCCTGACTCAAGCTCCAATTGTGAGAGGACCAGGCTGGAGCCAGCCATTCGAAATAATGTGCGACGCTTCCAACCATGCAGTAGGAGCAGCATTGGCTCAACGTGAAGGCAAGAATCCTTTTGTTATTGCTTATGCGTCTAAAACTCTAGATGCAACACAGTCCAATTACACTACTACTGAGAAAGAGCTTCTTGCGATTATTTTTGCTCTGGATAAATTCCGAGCCTATTTACTTGGTACGAAGGTAGTAGTGTACTCAGACCACGCAGCTCTAAAGTATCTATTAGCTAAAAAGAAGTCCAAACCAAGGCTTATACGTTGGATACTGCTATTACAAAAATTTGATTTAGAAATTAAGGATAGGAGTGGTAACTAGAATTTAGTGGCAGACCACTTGAGTCACCTTGAACACATTTCAGATGACCCCACTCTTATAGCTGATAATTTCCCATTTGATAACCTGCAAGCAGTATCCGAGGTAGTCCCTTGGTATGCACCTGTAGCTAATTATCTAGTTAGCCGCACTTTTTCTCCAAACTTTTCCAAGCATCAAAGAGACAAGCTGAAAAGTGAGTCTAAATATTATATGGGATGACCCATATTTATGGAGATGTGGCGTTGACCAGGTAATTAGACGGTGTGTGCCTCAATCAGAATTCCAGCCCATCTTAGAGGCATGTCACTCATCTGAGAGTGGAGGACATTTTGGCCCTCAAAGAACAGCTAGAAAAATCTTAGACTGTGGATTCTGGTGGCCTACACTTTTTAGAGACACTGCTGAATTTTGTAGATCTTGTTTTCCATGCCAAAAATTTGGTAATATATCCAGGAGGGATGAGATGCCCCAACAAATTATGCTTTTCTGTGAAATTTTTGACGTTTGGGTGACGTTAGGATTTTTGCCAGTAAAGAATTTTATAAAAATAGTCGCGTTGTAGATATAGTCTCTAAACCAACAGAAATCCCTTCGTACAAACATTTTGGTTGTCACAAGTAACAAACCCCTTTTTAAAATTGATAACCGAGTATTTAAACCTCGGGTCGCTTCTCAAGGAATTGCAGGGAGGTATGTTCTTATTATTGGTTATGAGTTTGTAAATTGGGGTTCTGGAGTTTGGGCAATGGGCACAGGTATATTTTCAAAGCAATAAAAATAAATAAATAACTGTAAAATAAACTCTTGGCAAGGTATGAGAACTGGAAGTCCTATCCTGGTTATCCTTATCAATTGTAATGAGAATTGGATTTTTCTCCCACTTTGTTAACCTCTAACTATGAAGGTAAGTTAAGTAGATGAATTAATTTTTATTCCTCAGGTCCTAGTCTTTCCTTGGGAAAGGCTAGAGTTATTGGAACTTGAATTAATGAAATGAAGAAATCCAATTTTCAATCAACAATGAGTTTGATAACTCAAGTGTCTCCAATGACTCAACCAAAGCCAAAAGGGAAAAAAAGTCTACTTGAATGAAAATAATTTGGATAAACAAAGAGCATTAATAAATTAAAGAGAGCAATCATAAGTCTGAAATACCTTAAATTATATTAATAAAAGCAATCCAATCTAACATGAAAGATTTATGAATCAAATGGGCAACATAAGTATTTAACAAATAAAAGTATTAGAGTATCTAAAAGTAGAAGAGAAATATAAATTGAAGAACATTGAACCTGGGATTGAGAGTCACTCCTAAAACTAAGAGAAATCCTAAATCCTAATCCTAAGAGAGAGGAGAGAATCTCTCTCTAAAAACTACATCTACTCCTAATTGTGAATGTGAAAAGCTTCTTTATGAATGGATGCATTTCCTCACTTTATAGCCTCTAATCTGTATTTTTTGGGCCGCAAACTAGGTCGAAAACAGCCCAGAAATCACTGGAGAAGAAATCTGCCACGCTGATTTTTTGCCACTGCGATGCATCCGCGTGGATCACGTGACTGCGTCGCCTAGCATCAGGAAAACTATGGCATATTATATATCAAATCGAAGCCTCGGACGTTAGCTTTTCAAAGCAACTGGAACCGCATTGTTTGGATCTCTGTAGCTAAAGTTATAGCCGTTTGAGTGCGAAGAGGTCAGGCTGGACAGCTTAGCAATTTCTCCAACTTCTTGTATTCCTTCTACTTTTGCATGCTTCCTTTCCATCCTCTGAGCCATTCCTGCCCTGTAATCTCTGAAATCACTTAACACACATATCAAGGCATCTAATGGTAATAAGATAGGATTAAACATAGGGAACTTAAGGCCAAAGAAGCATGTTTTCAATCAAAGCACATAATTAGGAAGGCAAATGTAAAACCATGCAAATAGTATGAATAAATGGGTAAAGAGTTGATAAAAACCACTCAATTGAGCACAAGATAAACCATGAAATAGTGGTTTATCAATCACAAAGAGCTAGAGGTTTTCCTCTTAGAAGACCCACCAACAGAAGCAGAATGAGCCTGAAGAACGTCCAACTTAAGGACGTAAAAACAAAGTGCTAGGTGGGAGACAACCCACCATGGTATGATCGTTCCGTTTCAGTCTTAGTTTTATTTTACTTTATTATATTTTTATTTTTGTCAATGAGTCTTCTCATAATCTCTGCATATAGCTACATATAGCCTGCATATGCATTTACATACTGCATATATAAAAAAAAAGGGGTGCACGCGACGCGCAAGTGTCGCTGACGCGTCCGCGTCATAGATGCCCTCGATACGAGAAGAAAAGAAGCAGAGAGTCACGCAAAAGCGTGGTTGGAGGCGTGCCTTAGGCACAAACATGCCCACGCAAACGCATCGCTGACGTGCCCGTGTCACTGACGCGCCCGCGTTATTTTGGAAAATAGCCTCCCCACGCGTGCACGTCACCCACGCGCACGCGTGGCCCTGCAAACTCGACGTAAATGGGTATATGGCAGAGAGTTATGATGGAGTGGGGCTGGAATGATGCTGGAAACACAAACCCTATCACGCGAACGCGTGCCCCACGTGTCCGCGTCGTTTTTCGAAATATGGCCATTCACGCGATCGCGTCACCCACGCGCACGTGTCACCCAAATTTTTGGTAAAATGTGTATAAAATAGAGAGTTGTGCGTACGCGAGGCTGCACTGGCGCCAATAGCACAAATCAGGTCACGCGATCGCGTGACCCACGCGTCCGCGTCACCTGAACTTATCACACACCACGCGATCGCGTGCTCCACGCGTCCGCGTCACATGCGACGCACATCTTATCCAGATCAGCGCCAAATATCTTATCTTTTCTTCCCCAAATCTAAATATTTTCTTTCCCATCTTCTTTCTTTCTTCTCTCTTCTTCCTTCTTTATTCTTTCTCACTTATTACTTTCTCCTCCCTTATTTTTCACATCCATTATCAAGGTTTTCTTCTTTCTTTCTTTACTTTTTACTTTTCCTTTATTATTTTTATTAATGTTTTATTCTTCTTTTTCTTTTTTACTTTCATTATCTATATTTTCTTTTCCCTTTCTTTTTCTTTATTTCTTTAATTGGTGTTAGAAATTTAATTGGGTGATTATTTTCTTTTATATTTTACTTATGAGTTGTTGTGGAATTGTTTGACAATTTATATTACTTCTTAAAGGGTTGCTTGCATGTTCAATTTCATACTTTCAATAACATATTCACCATGCATGCTATGTATTTGTGAAAAAGCCCGTATGGCATTGTGCATTATTTTTATATCACTCTATTCTACTACTCTAATACCTATTTTTCACAAAACCCCTTTTGACATTTTATTGATTAAATATAATTGTCAATAAAAATAGATTGTTAGTTTGAAAGAGTTGATAATCTAACTTAGACATTTAATGCTTGATCTATGCTACTCATGCCTTTGCTAGCATGCCAATAAACATCTTGCATTTAATAGCCATCACACGCACTTGCTATATTTCTATTGATGAACTTTTCACATGTTGTCGTGACCATGTGTTAACGATATCCTTCTTTATCATGCATTGATTATCACCCATACCATCCTCTTCCTTGCTCGAACCCTTAGCTTTACATATACTTACTTTTTCCCTTTTCAGGATGGCCACCAAAAAGGGAAAAGAGAAAGCTACTTTCAATCCACTGGCAAGGAAAGGAATAAAAAGAGCACTAGTGGCAAAGCCATCTTCAACAGCAGTAAAGCCCTCAACAAAATGAATCAAGAGGATCATCAAGGTCAATGAAAAAGAGAAAGCTTTTCCAGCAAGGGACACTACGCGGTTCACTAACCGCTACTGTGAGCAGATGTTCCCTATCCTGGCCGAGAGAAACTATAACAATGAGCACCTTCTCATTCTCCTGACCCACATTGTTGAAATTGTTGAGCCCCGCATTGAAAGAAGACATTGGGGATTCCTACAGAGATAGTCACGGTAGGTTAACCTTTCATGGGTAGTTGAATTCTACTCCAATTTTCACATGCCAACCATGCATTCTATCTATGTCCATCAGAAGCAAGTTCCCATAACTGAAGAGGCCATTCAACGAGCTTTAGATCTTCCCCCTGCACCAGAAGGATTGGACGCATTCCAAGAAGCCTCATTCAAACGCCAGACATATTAATTTGACTGGGACGCCGATCTCAGAGTTATAGCACAACCTGTCAGCAGATGGATCTATGGATACCATCGATCTCGACCTAAGAGCATATTGGCTTCAGCACTCACCTTGGAGGCTCGAATATGGGCACAGATCATGTCCCATTACATCTTTCTAAGCACTCACGAGTCCTCCTTCACTGCAGACATGGCTGTTCTACTCTGGTGTATCCTTACCGACCAGCAACTCAATTTACCAAGACACATTCGGCATGCTATGGGACACGTACAGATTGCGGACAATCTATCTTTTCCATCCTTAGTTTCAGATCTAGTCTCAGCAGTCGGAGTCTCTTACAGAGCTGGGGACACCAAGGCCGTGCTTCCACGGGATAATCAGTACGTCCCTAACGGGAAGTATATCTGGCCTCCAGCAGCCACTACCAACCGGAGCACAAAACCAGTGGAATATATCCCTTCTCCTACCACATCACAAACACCCTCAACAAACCAACTACTCCATCAGATACTTGAGAGATTGGACCGGCTTGACCGGCAAGGAAAGCAAAGAGAGCGCCGTAACAAGCACAGATTTACATACCTCAAGGAGCTACTTGTTGGTAACCACCCACTTGAAGAAAACATAGACACCCCAGACTCTACTTCATTTACCAGCACAGGGAGCCATGACGGTCCCAATTGTGGAGATGCTGCTACCAGCCCCCCTTTGTTCCTGACTGTTGGCACCGAGGATGATGCCAAGCTTTAAGTGTGGGGAGGTCGGTCAGTATATGACTTCCAGAGGTAATTTCTCTTTTATCAACACCAATAAATAAGTTATTTTTCTTTTATTAGGATAGGATAGATAGCATAGTAATAGGTAATTGCATGCATGTTCTATTTGGTTGAAAAATAATAAGTTTCTTTTTAAGACCCTATTTGTGAAAATTTCACTAATTTAAATCAAAACTTTTCTTTAAAACTTGTTTGGAAGTTGTATTTGGAATATAGTTTAAAGCTAAAGAACACACAACCCAGTGAGATTTGAGTTAAATTACATGGTTACACTATTAACCATAAAAATTTTATTCTTGTGTGTTTGCTTCTCTATGATTGTAATCTTTATTTTGTTCCATCCTATATGTCCAATGTTTAATGTGTTATATGCATGCATATGATCGAGGCCATTAATTGATTATTAACTCACTTATCCCAAATAGCCTACCCTTCCATTTACCTTTGTTAGCCACTTTGAGCCTTTTTAAATCCCCTTTGTTCTATATTTTACCACATTACTAGCCTTAAGCGGAAAAACAAGTAATACCCCAAATTGAATCTTTGGTTAGCTTAAGATAGAAATTGTGTGTCAATAAAGTGTGGGAAAATTGTGGGAACATGGGTTAATAAGGGAATGTATCATGATAAAATATTGGAAATTTGGATACCTACTCATGTGAAACAAGAAAAATTAAAAATCCATGTGCATTGGCAATGTTATGTTTATTTTTATGCTTCAAAAAAAATCCAAAAATATTCAAGTAATTAAGTGATTAAATAAATGAATAAGGGGACAAAATTACCCCAATGTTAAGTTTAATGAAAAAATCAAGGCATGTGTGATACAAAGTTAAGAGAAAAGTTGACGCATGAGTATGTAATACAAAAAAGTGGGAAAATTTTGGGTAACTAGGCATGAATTTAAAAGTATAAAGTGTGTTTGTGTTTAGGTGAGAACTTAGGTTGATCAAAAATTCAATTTATAGCTCACCTAGCCATATATATATATATATATATATATATATATATATATATATATATATATATATATATATATATATATATATATATATATATATATATATATATATATATATCCTCACCTTTACCTTGGCCCCATTACAACCTTGAAAAGACCTCATGATGTTTGCATTGGTACATTAAATACTTGTTGATTGGTTAGGTGAAGAACAAGGTTTAGAAAGCATGATTAGAGAAGAACAGAGTGATTACCCTATACACTAGAGTGACTAGAGTGCATATACACCATCAGTGAGGGTTCAATGCTTAATTCTATGTTCCCTGCTTTCATGAGCTGTCTTCTTACAAGTTTGCTTGTTTTTGCTGTATAGTTTTAATTAGTGATATTTGATTTAAATTTGTCTTGAAGAACTTATTTACTTTTTAACCAAGTAGGAAAAATCATTTTAGCATATAGTTGCATTCATATACATAGGTTGCATTGCATTGCATGAGTCTTACTTTTCCCTACTCATTTACTTTATCTCCTTATGCTAAGCATGAGGACATGATAATGTTTAAGTGTGGGGAGGTTGATAAACCACTATTTTATGGTTTTTCTTGTGTTTAATTGAGTGGTTTTTATTAAGTCTTCACCCACTTATTCATATGATTTGCATGATTTTATAATCCCTTCCTAATATTGTTTTATGATTGAAAATTTACTTCCTAGAGATCTTTAATTTGTATATTTTAATTCCCCTTTATACCATTTGATGCTGTGATCCATGTGTTAAGTGTTTCAGACTTTATAGGGCAAGAATGGATTAGAGAATGGAGAGAAAGCTTGCAAAAATGGAAAGAACACAAGAAACTAAGGAGATGACCAGTGAACACCGACGCGCACGCATGGCTCACGCGAGCACGCGGAATGGAGAAAATTGCAGTGACGCATACGCATGCCTGACGCGTACGCGCGGATTGGAGTCTACACAAATGACGCGCACGCATGGACGACGCGTACGCGTGACAAGGAAAAACGCCAAATAACGCGCACACGTGACTGGCGCATACGCATGACCTGCGCGATCTGCAAAATTAACAGAAAATACTGGGGGCGATTTCGGGCCGTGTTTTGGCCCAGTTTTCGGCCCAAAAACACAGAATAAAGCCAAGGAACACACAGAGAATCAAGACATAGAGAGATACACATTCACATATTCTCATTAGGATAGTTTTTAGGTTTTTAGATCTGAATCTAGAGAGAGAATTACTTTTCCTCTAGGTTCTCTTTACATTCCTAGTTTATTGCTTTTGCTTTTGGATACTGAAGAGTCATCACCTCTGTTGAAGATACAATTCTAGTTTGTTTACTTACTCTTTTATTTATTTATTCCATATTTATTCCATATTCTTAATTCTTGTTTGGAATGGTAATTGGAATATTTTCATGGATTGTTAGTGAAAAGGATTACTTTTATCTTTAATTAATTTTAAAAGCTTTATTTTATTTAATTTATCATGTCTTCTTTTTATATTTCTACAAGCGTTATATTCATGTCAATGGAGTAGATTCCCTACTTGACATGGGGGTTGATTAGGAGGAGACACTTGGGTTGGAAGGCTTAAGTAATGGTTAAATTGGAAGTTGTTGGCTAGTTCTGTATTTACTAACGCTAGACCTTCCCAAGGGAGAGGACTAGGATTTGCGAATAAGAGTTAGCTTAATCACTTGACTTTCCTTTATTTAGTAAAGGTTAACTAAGTGAAAACAACAACCTTTTTGATACTACACTTAGGAGATCCCAACAAGGATAGAACTTCCGATTAATCATTCCCTCAGTCAAGGCTTTTTATTTATAAGATTACAAATCTCATTTAATTTTTACTGCTTTAATTTACAATTATTTAATTTCTCATTATTCAACTCTCAAATTCTCTTGGAAACTCCTGATTAATAAATTAGCATCCCTTCTAGCAGCTCGTTGGGAGACGACCTGGGACTCATACTCCCAGTATTTTTATTCTAAACTTTTTGTGATAATCTTTCTAAATTGATGAGGCAGATTTTTGCTGGATAAGAGCTATACTCGCAACGCTATTCTATTATATTATAATCTCTTAATTAGTTAAACTTCTGCCGCTCGTCAATCATGCTTGGTGAGTTTCTAGAGAGAGAAGCTCTCTCTTCTCTCTAGAATTAGGTTAGATGTAGATTAGGATTTCTTAGATCTAGGTTTAATTCATGCTTTGATTTACTTTTCCTTTCCAATTCCTTGTTCTTCTACCTTTGCTTTCTTAGTTTAGCATTTTAATCCTTGTAATTGTTTACTTTGTTGTTGATGCACTATTCTTTCTTCTACTTCTTTTTAATGCAATTTATGTTTGGTTTCTTTTATTGTTGATTTGCTTTATTGTTGTTAATTCCTTGCTTTTGGTAGTTATAGATTTAAATTCCTTGCAATTTTATCTTGCTTTTCTTTTGTGCCTTCCAAGTGTTTGACAAAATGCTTAGAAGGATGTTAGAGTAGATTTTTCTCCTCTTGGCTTGGATTGAGTAATTGGAGACTCTTGAGTTATCAAACTCTTTTGTTGATTGATAATTGGAAATCGCTAATTGATTTGAATGACACTAACTCTAGTCTTTCCTTAGGATTTGATTAGGACTTGTGGACTTAATTTGATTATCACTACTTGACTTTCCTTCATAGTTAGAGGTTGACTAAGTGGAGCAATGGACAATTCTCATCACAGTTGATGATGATAATGAGGATAGGACTTCTAGTTCTCATTCCTTGTCAAGAGCTTTCTTAGTTATTAGTTTACTTCTTTTGCTATTTACATTTCTTGTCCCTTATTCAAAACCCCAAAATACTTATCCCATAACCAATAACAAGAACACTTCCCTGCAATTCCGTTGAGAGTCGACCCGATGTTTAAATACTTCGGTTATTTTTATTGGGGTTTGTACTTGTGACAAACAATTTTTTGCATGAGAGGATTATTTGTTGGTTTAGAAACTATACTTGCAACGAGATTTCATTTGTGAAATTTTATACCATCAAAAATCCGTTCATGAAAACTTTGATCATGCTTGGGCTAGTTTATAGAGAGAGAATCTCTCTCTTCTCTCTAGAATTAGGTTAGATGTAGATTAGGATTTCTTAAATCTAGGTTTAATTCATGCTTTGATTTACTTTTCCTTTCCAATTCCTTGTTCTTCTACCTTTGCTTTCTTAGTTTAGCATTTTAATCCTTGAAATTATTTATTTTGTTGTTGATGCACTCTTCTTTCTTCTACTTCTCTTTAATGCAATTTATGTTTGATTTCTTTTATTGTTGATTTGCTTTATTGTTGTTAATTCCTTGCTTTTGGTAGTTATAGATTTAAATTCCTTGCAATTTTATCTTGCTTTTCTTTTGTGCCTTCCAAGTGTTTGAAAAATGCTTGGAAGGATGTTAGAGTATATTTTTCTCCTCTTGGCTTGGATTGAGTAATTTGAGACTCTTGAGTTATCAAACTCTTTTGTTGATTGACAATTGGAAATTGCTAATTGATTTTAATGACACTAACTCTAGTCTTTCCTTAGGATTTGATTAGGACTTGTGGACTTAAGTTGATTATCTCTACTTGCCTTTCCTTCATAGTTAGAGGTTGACTAAGTAGAGCAATGGACAATTCTCATCACAATTGATGATGATAATGAGGATAGGACTTCAGGTTCTCATTCCTTGTCAAGAGCTTTCTTAGTTATTAGTTTACTTCTTTTGCTATTTACATTTCTTGTCCCTTATTCAAAACCCTAAAATACTTGTCTCATAACCAATAACAAGAACACTTCCTTGCAATTCCTTTGAAAGACGACCCGAGGTTTAAATACTTCAGTTATTTTTATTGGGGTTTGTACTTGTGACAAATAATTTTTTTGCATGAGAGGATTATTTGTTGGTTTAGAAACTATACTTGCAACGAGATTTCGTTTGTGAAATTCTATACCATCAAAAATTCATTCATCATGCCTTAGCCGAGAGTTCTTTTCCTTCCCTTTATTAGTTAAATGTCATTTACTTTTTTGTTATTTACTTTCCTTGTCAATTACCAAATCAAACCCCCTTTTGTTCCTTCATAGCCAATAATTGAGCATTTCATTGTAATTCCTTGTGAGACGACCCGAGGTTTAAATACTTTGGTTTATTTTAATTGGGGTTTGTACATGTGACAACCATATTAAGACTTTGATTGAGTGTTGTTTGTTGGTTGGGAACTATACTAGCAACGGAATTATTTTGTGAAAATTCCTAACCGACGATAATACTCTTTCATGTTTTTGGTGCCGTTGTCGGGGAGGTTTGATAAACAAAATTTTATGGTTTATCTTATGTTGAATTTAGGAGATTTTATCAATTTTTCTCACATTTATTCAATGAAATATCATGGTTTTGTGAATTTCTCTTAATTTGTGCTTAAGAGTGAAAACATGCTTTTTAGGCCCAAAAATTGATAAATTTAATTCCCTTTAATTCTATTCGATGCATTGATATGTTTGTTAAGTGATTTCAGGATTAGAAGGCAAAGATTGGATTGAAGGAATGAAGAAAAAGCATGCAAAAATGGAGAATTCATGAAGAAATAAGGATTTGCTGAACTCGAGGCCACATGCACGCGTCACCAATGCGTACGCGTGAAAAGGAGATTCGCCGGCGACGCGCACGCATCACCCACGCATAGGCGTGAAGAGGAATTTTGCTAGTGACGCATATGCGTGACCCATGCGTACGCGTGACAAGCGGCACGTGACCTCACTAAACTCAATACCCTGGGGCGATTTTTGAGCTGAAGGAGGCCTAAATCCAACTCATTTCTGATGCTTTTGAACCCAAGGATTGCAAGGGAATGAGGGCGAAAGTAGTCATAGTGTAGTTTTTTCATCATGTTTTAGATTAGAATTCTAGAGAGAGAAGCTCTCCCTTCTCTCTAGAATTTAGGATAGTTTAGGTCAAATTTCCTTAGATCCAAGTCTTAATTCTTGTTTTTAGTTCAACTGTCTTTATATTTTATTGTTCTATTGTCTTAATCTTCTTAGTTTTTCTTATTAATTTCCTTATTTTGCCATTTTTATGTTCATGAACCCTCATTGGATTTTTATTTCCTTTTAATGCAATTTCATGTTTTCATGTATTTTTATGTTTATCTTAATTGCTATTGTTGATTTCTTGCTTATGTTAGTTATAGCTTTTATTAATTCTTGCATTTTGTGATGTTTACTTTTATTGCACTTTAGGTGTTTGATAAAATGTTTCCACTAGTATTAGAGTAGTTTTTATACTCTTGGCCTAGGCTAATTGTGGGACCTTGAGTCATTGGGTTTCATTGAATTGGTGATTTGAGAACCCTTAGTGATCAATTTGATACCCATTAACGCTAGCCTACTACTAAGTCAATTAGTAGCTAGGTTGGGACTTATAGGTTAATATTGATCAAGCCTATTTGACGTACTTCAAGTATAGAAGTAGACCTGATGGGTTGGTCTCTCATAATTGTCAATACATGGTTTGTACGTGAACTCAATTTTCATGCCTTAGCCAAGAGTTCTTTTCCTTCCCTTTATTAGTTAAATGTCATTTACTTTCTTATTATTTACTTTCCTTGTCAATTGCCAAATCAAACCTACTTTTGTTCCTTCGTAGCCAATAATTGAGCATTTTATTGCGATTCCTTGTGAGACGACCCGAGGTTTAAATACTTCTGTTTATTTTCATTGGGGTTTGCACATGTGACAACCATATTAAAACTTTGATTGAGTGTTGTTTGTTGGTTGGGAACTATACTAGCAACGGAATTATTTTGTGAAAATTTCTAACCGACGATAATACTCTTTCAAATATAAAACTCGCACATCAATCAATATCACAATTAAGATTTGATCGAGTCACCTAGTTGACATAAAAGGAAGAAACATGGATGCTGTTACTTAGTGAAAAAGAGATATAAGTTAAAATCAATCACATACCAAGCATCGTCCACATAGCTTGAAAAGTGCAAAAAAAAAATTGTCACTAGGTAAGTTTACAATCCAATTTCACAATTCCACAATTTCAGTGCATAAACTTGGTGATGTATATAAAAATCAACATAAGCATGCATCACCTAACAACAAATGCATCAATTAGAAGCTTTTGCCTAATGATAGATAAGGAAATCAAATCACATGGTAGCTGCCTGCAACATATATTTAGAAATCCAAAAGAATTCTTAAAAGCAATGTCATAAGCACTTGGTATGCACAAATGTCGAGCATGCAAAATTTATTACCAAACAACACATTATAATCTCCATCTCAATCCAATAATCAATATTAAGAATAACAATGTTAAAATAGCATCATGCCAGTAATCAACAATAATTCTCAGTAGAATAAGTAAATCAGTTCAATAATCCAACACTTTTCACCTAAACTAATCTATCCAAACCACCTAATCTACTAAAATAGAAAATTAAACTAAGTAACTAACTATAATCAAACTAAGGTATTAAATCTACCAAAATAAAAATTGCAAGAAAAATGGTAACTGCTCTGCAGAAATAGAAAACAGAGAAAAGATGAGAGGAGTGATACGACACTATGATGCTGCCAAAGCTAGAAGCGGTGGACGTAAGTTTTTGGAGATGGGATGGAGATGGTAGGAGTAGAAGGTGGGTGATGTTGAGGTAAGAGAGAAGAGGAGAAGAAAAGGAGGGGAAAAAAGAGCGGAGAAGAAAGAAGAAGGAGATAAGGTTGCATGCACGGCTACCCACACACTCAAAGGCATTCATGTGTACGCACACACGACCGTGCGCACGCACAAAAAGCTGAAACAGGGAAGGTGCGTATGCAAACTATTGTGCGTGGGCACGCACGAGAGGGTTTTGAATTAGGGGTGCGTACACACAAAAGAATTGTTTTTTTTTTTAAAAAAAAGACCTCATGAGTGTGTGCTCAAAATTGGGTGCGTATGCACACACCAAAGCGATTTATTTTTAGGATGCATACTCATGAAATAGTGAAAATACAGGGTGGTGCATACGTACAACAGATTGCGTATGCACAAGTCAGAGGCTATTTTTCAAACTATTTTTTTGCACCAAAATAATGGTGCACGAATTGTGAACTCGCACAACTTAACCAGCAAGTGCACCAGGTCATCCAAGTAATACCTCAGGTGAGTGAGGGTCGATCCCACGAGGATTGTCAGACTGAGCAACTAATAGTTATCCTGTTAGACTTAGTCAGGCAAATAGTAAAAAGAGTTGTTGTTGTTGTAAACGCATAAACAATAAACAGGAGAAATAAAGAAAGCAATAAGAGTTTGGTGTAAAAAGAGTATGAGGAAACAGTTAAGGTCTTGGAGATGTTTATCTTTTCCAGGTTAAAACTTCTTACTAACTATTTTAGCAACGAATGTTTCATTCCATGGAAAATCACTAGTGATTAAACCCTAATCTCTTAGCAATTTAATTTCTCCTAACCTTCATTAACCGCCACTCTCATGGTCACTTAACTCAGGTCAGAGGGTGAAGTTCGAAAATCCAGTTTACACCACAATCCCAGCTGAATAGATGTTGCTTATCCTCAGAAGGTTGTGTGATTAGCCGTTTAGGAGGAGTGTTTTCAAGCTGTAGTTCAAGTGAGATAACTCTCTCGAGAATCACAAGAACTCATGTAGAAAAGGGTCATACTCATGTTCCACCCAGTTCACAAGATTAAGAATGAAAATAACACCTTAGAATTGAATCAAACATATATTAAAATAGAAGAATAATAATCTTAAGCCATAGAAATAAATAGAGCTCCTAACCTTAACCAGGAGGTTTAATTGCCTATAACTTACACAGAAAACAGGTTTCTAAATAGTGCGGAAGGAAGAAGATCCTAAACCTAAGTGATCTTTTCCTTTAATTACTAACCTAATAATAAATGCTAGACCTAAAAGATATTATCTTCTAAATAAAAATCACAAAAAGAAAATAAAATAAAACTAAGAAGTGCTAAATCCACTTGGAGGCCCAAAGAGGTGTGAAACGGGCTACTGCTGGCGTTTAACTTCAGGAATGGGCATTAAACGCCAAGAGGGGAAGTGTGCGTCTCTATTTTGTGCCCCCTGCTGGTGTTAAATGCCGGGTGGGCATTTAGCGCCCAGGGGAGGTGCTGCCAGTCTCAAATGGGTCACGACTTTAAGTGTTCAGTTTCAAAGGTTACTTGACACTTTCATACCACAAGCATATGGTTAGGGAACACCACTCTTTTGAGCTTTAGATCAGTTTTGACCCTCCTAACCATTGATGCTCAAAGCTTTGGACCTTTTCGTTTGATTTTTCTTTTTATTTCTTTTTTTTTGCTTTTTGTTTTGCTTTAAGAATCAATTTTTTTCTTGTTTCAGAGAATCCATAATACTTTTCTAAGTTCCCGTTCCTCAAGAACCAATATACTCAACTCCAATATCAAATCTGCACAGTTAATTCATACATTCAGAAATAGAGATAGGGCTACCACATCAAAGCAACTAGAATAACTCATAATATAACTCAAGATCTCATGCATTTTACTACTTCTTTTTCAATTGATTTTTCTTTTTAAGCTTGATGTGTAGTACATAAGACATCTTGAAAAATTTTTAGAAATAAACTACTAAACAAGAAAGCAAAGAAATCCTAAGGGTGATCATGCAAACTTAGATAAGAAAACAGAAAATAGAATAAAATACTCAAAACAAACTTAAGATAAGGAAAAGGGAGAATAAAACTCAACCACGTCAGTGATGTTGGCTGCTGCTCCCTCCGAAGAATCCTTTGGAGCATTTGTGCTCCTCAATGTCACGCCCCTATCTCCTCTGCTCCTCCATTATCCTCCATTGATCTTCCATCATCTGATGGAAGAGAGCATACTAATCCTGATGCTACAGCCTCAGCTGATCAACTGATGACGTCAGCTCCCCTAGAGATGTGGTCAACTGATCCCAATAATCACGGGGAGGGAAGTACATCCCCTGAAGAATCATCAGAAGATCCTGTGGAGGCAGTAAAACCAGCTCCTACTGCGGTCCTTGCACGGTTTCCCTAGCGTGCTCCATACCCTTCTTGGTGATCGACCTCTCCTCGTCGATCGAGGTATCTCCCTCTATGTGAGCTCCAGCTGCTGCACATAAGCGGTAAATGTGATGAGAGAACGCCAGTCTCACAGTGGTGGAGGACTTGTCAGCTACTCTGTAAAACTCTTGAGGGATCATCTCATGTACCTTCACCTCATTGCCGAGCCTAATGCAGTAAATCATCACTGCTTGCTCGACTGTAACCTCAGAGCGGTTACTCATAGGGATGATAGAGCGTTGGATGAACTCCAACCATCCTCTAGCTACTGGCCTAAGGTCATGCCTACCTAGCTGGTAAGGCCGACCTTGAGCATCTGACGAGTTGATTTCTACCGGTAAAGAATTTTTATTAAAATAATCACGTTGTAAGTATAGTTTCTAAACCAACAAAGAATCCTTTCGTACAAAAACTTTGGTTATCACAAGTAACAAAATCCAATAAAATTTATAACCGAAGTATTTAAACATCGGCTCATCTCTCAAGGAATTGCAGGGAGGTATGATTTATTATTGGTTATGAGAAAAAGTGTATTTTTGGGGATTTTTTGAAATAGGGAACAGGAAAATAAATTGGCAATAAAGTAAATTAATTATCATGAAAACCATTGCAAGGTATAAGAACTGGAAATCCCATCCTAGTTATCCTTATCAGGTGTGATGAGAATTGTTTATTGCTCCCACTTAGTTAACCCTTACTAAATAAAGGAAAGTCAAGTGGACTAATCAATTTGATTCCTCAAGTCCTAGTCAACTCCTATGGAAAGACTAGCTTTAGAAGAATCCAAATCAATCATCAAATTCCAATTTTCAATCAATTGCTGAGTTTGATAACTCAAGTGTCACCAATTACTCAACCAAAGCAAAGGGGGAAAAATCTAAATTATTTATATCATAAATAGAAGAAAGCAACCATAAATCTGAAATACCTCGAATTGTATTAAATAGAAATTCAAATCTAACATGAAGAGTTCATAAGCCAATTTGGCAACATAAGTAATTAACAAGTGAAAGCACTAGAATAAATAAAAGTAGAAGAGAAACTAAATTAAAGGAACATTGAACCTGGATTGAAGAAACAACCATACATTAAGAGAAATCCTAATTCTAAAACCTAAGAGAGAGGAGAGAGCCTCTCTCTCTAGGAAACTACATCTAAACGCTAAAATTGTGAATATGAAAGTTGTGTCAATGAATTAATGGATTCCCCCACTTTATAGCCTCTAATATGTGTTTTCTGGGCCGAAAAATGGGTCAGAAACAGCCTAGAAATCGCCCCCAGCAATTTCTGATACGTCCAGCACGCGGCAAAGTCATGCGTGAGCGTCGTCCACGCGTGAGCGTGGATTGGATTTTTGCCAGGTCACGCGTGCGCATGATCCACGCGTGTGTGTCGCCTATCTTTGAGGAAGCTATGAAAAATTATAAATCGTTGTGAAGCCCTGGATGTTAACTTTCCAACACAACTAGAACGGCGTCATTTGGACCTCTATAACTCAAGTTATGGTCGACTTAGTACGAAGAGTTCAGGCTAGACAGCTTTAGCAATTCCTTCAGTTTCTTGTATTCCTTCCACTTTTGCATGCTTCCTTTCCATCCTCTAAGCCATTCCTGCCCTGTAAACCCTGAAATCACTTAACACACATATCACGTCATCAAATGGTAATGAGAGGGAATTAAACACAACAAATTTAAGGCCAGAGAAGCATGTTTTCAATCATAGCACAAAATCAAGAAGGAAAATGTAAAACCATGCAAATTGTATGAATAAGTGTGAGAATGATGGATAAAATTCACTAGATTAAGCATAGGATAATCCATAAAATAGTAGTTTATCAACCTCCCCACACTTAAACATTAGCATGTCCTCATGCTAAGCTTAAGAGAAACTATAAGAGTGAAGAGGAATGGTAGAAAGTATGAAATGCAACCTATCTATATGAATGCAACTACATACAAAATGTTTCTACCTACTTGGTTAAAAGTAAACAAATTCTCCAAGACAAACATAAACTGGATTCCACTAATTCAAATCACAAAACAAAGTACAAGTAAACTTGCAAAAGAAAATAGCTTGTGAAATCCGGGAACAAGGAATCGAGCATCGAACCCTCACCGAAAGTGTATACACTCTAATCACTCAAGTGTTTAAGGTTCGACTCTCTCAATTCTCTACTAACCTTGCTTTCTAAGGCTTGCTCTTCTTCTTCCAATCAACAAAAATTTAATACATAAATACACATATCAAGAGGTCTTTTAAGGGTTGTAATGGGGTTAAGGTCAAGGTAGGATTGTATTTGGTCAAGTGGACTAAAATCTGAATCCTTAATTAACCTAAACTTCTCCCACCTAACTTAAGACAATCCATGTAATTACAATACAAAATCTAACTACCCATTTACTATGTTTACCATATATTCATGCATCCTAATTCGAGTATAATACATATGCATTACTATTACCATTTACTTTAGGGCATTTTGTCCCCTTTTATTATTTGCTCTTTTTCTTTTCTTTTTCTCCTTTGTTTTTTTTCTTTTTTATTTTATTTTTATATTAGTTTTCTTTTTTATATTATTATTTTTTTCTCAATGCATATGATTAAATTATTGAATGCATGAACATGTCCTAAATATTCTTTCACATCTTCATAAAGATATATAACACACAATACTTAAACAAACCGTTTCCAAACTCACTTTCCCCACACTTAATTCATGAGCACTCTCACTAGTCTAAGCTAACTGGTGCACGAAATTGTGATCATCAATGGAACCAACAACTTGGTACGCACAATTGTAATCTCAACTCTTTGTCACAACTTCGCACAACTAACCAGCAAGTGCACTGGGTCGTCCAAGTAATAAACCTTATGTGAGTAAGGGTCGATCCCACGGAGATTGTCGGCTTGAAGCAAGCTATGGTCATCTTGTAAATCTCGGACATGCGGATTCAAATGGTTATGGAGTTTAAGATAATTAAAATATGAATAAAACATAAAATAAGATAGAGATACTTATGTAATTCATTGGTGAGAATTTCAGATAAGCGTATGAAGATGCTTTGTTCCTCCTGGACTTCTGCTTTCCTATTGTCTTCTTCCAATCATTCATACTCCTTTCCATGACAAGCTTTATGTTGGGTTTCACTGTTGCAATGGCTACCTCCCGTCCTCTCAGTGAAAATGGTCCAAATGTGCTGTCACCGCACGGCTAATCATCTGTCGGTTCTCGATCATGTTGGAATAGGATCCATTGATCCTTTTGCGTCTGTCACTACACCCAACACTCGCGAGTTTGAAGCTCGTGACAGTCATCCCTTCCCAGATCCTACTCGGAATACCACAGACAAGGTTTAGACTTTCTGGATCTCAAGAATGACCGCCAATAATTCTAGCCTATACCACGAAGGTTCTAATCTTAGATTAGAAACCCAAGAGATACACATTCAAGCTTGTTTGCATGTAGAACGGAAGTGGTTGTCAAGCACGCGTTCAAAGGTGAGAATGATGATGAGTGTCACGGATCATCACATTCATCAAGTTGAAGAACGAGTGTATATCTTAGAGAAAAAGTAGGCGTGAATTGAATAGAAAACAGTAGTACTTTGCATTAATTCATAAAGAACAGCAGAGCTCCACACCTTAATCTATGGTGTGTAGAAACTCCACCATTGAAAATACATAAGAACAAAAGGGTCTAGGCATGACCGAATGGCCAGCCTCCCAAAGATGAAAAGTATTTCAAGATCAAAAGTATGTGAAAAAGTCTCTCAAAATACAATAGCAAAAGGTGCTATTTATAGAGAACTAGTAGCCTGGGGTTTACAGAAATGAGTAAATGATGCGGAAATCCACTTTCAGGCCCACTTGGTGTGTGCTTGGGCTGAGCGTTGAAGCTTTCATATGTAGAGACTTTTCCTGGAGTTGAACACCAACTTTTGTGCCAGTTTGGGCGTTTAACTCCAGCTTTTATGCCAGTTCTGGCGTTTTGACGCCAGAATTTTTATGCTGACTTGGAATGCCAGTTTGGGCCATCAAATCTCGAGAAAAGTTTGGATTATTATATATTGCTGGAAAGCCCAGGATGTCTACTTTCCAACGCAATTGAGAGCGCGCCAATTGGGCTTCTGTAGCTCCTGAAAATCCACTTCGAGTGCAAGGAGGTCAGAATCCAACAGCATCTACAATCCTTTTTCAGCCTCTGAATCAGATTTTTGCTCAGGTCCCTCAATTTCAGCTAGAAAATACCTGAAATCACAGAAAAATACACAAACTCATAGTAAAGTCAAGAAATGTGATTTTTATTTAAAAACTAATAAAAATATAATAAAAACTAACTAAAATATACTAAAAACATACTAAAAATAATGCCAAAAAGCGTATAAATTATCTGCTCATCACAACACCAAACTTAAATTGTTGCTTGTCCCCAAGCAACTAAAAATCAAATAGGATAAAAAGAAGAGAATATACAATGAATTCCAAAAACATCTATGAAGATTAGTCTTAATTAGATGAGCGGGGCTATTAGCTTTTTTCTTCTGAACAGTTTTGGCATCTCACTTCATCCTTTGAAGTTTAGAATGATTGGCATCTGTAGGAACTTAGAATTTAGATAGTGTTATTGATTCTCCTAGTTTAGTATATTGATTCTTGAACACAGTTACTTTATGAGTCTTGGCCGTGACCCTAAGCATTTTGTTTTCCAGTATTACCACCGGATACATAAATGCCACAGACACATAACTGGGTGAACCTTTTCAGATTGTGACTCAGCTTTGCTAGAGTCCCCAATTAGAGGTGTTCAGAGCTCTTAAGCACACTCTTTTGCTTTGGACCATGACTTTAACCACTCAGTCTCAAGCTTTTCACTTGACACCTTCACGCCACAAGCACATGGTTAGGGACAGCTTGATCTAGCCGCTTAGGCCAGGATTTTATTCCTGTGGGCCCTCCTATCCACTGATGCTCAAAGCCTTCGATCCTTTCTATTTTACCCTTGCCTTTTGGATTAAAGGGCTATTGTCTTTTTCTACTTGCTTTTTCTTTTCTTCTCTTTTTTTTCGCCATATTTATTTTTTTTGCAAGCTTTGTATTCACTGCTTTTTCTTGCTTCAAGAATCATTTTTTTGATTTTTCAGATTACCAATAACATTTCTCCTTTTTCATCATTCTTTCAAGAGCCAACAATTTTAATATTCATAAACAACAAATTAAAAAATATGCACTGTTCAAGCATTCATTCAGAAAATAAAAAGTATCGCCACCACATCAAAATAATTAATCTATTTTAAAATTCAAAATTCATGTACTTCTTTTTCTTTTTGCAATTAAAAACACTTTTTATTTAAGAAAGGTGATGGATTCTTAGGACATTCATAGCTTTAAGGCATAGACACTAAGACACTAATGACCATGTAATAAAGACAAAAACATAGATAAACATAAAGCATAAAAATTCGAAAAACAGGATATAAAGAACAAGGAAATTAAAGAATGGGTCCACCTTAGTGATGGCGGCTTGTTCTTCTTTTTGAAGATCTTATGGAGTGCTTGAGCTCCTCAATGTCTCTTCCTTGCCTTTGTTGCTCCTCCCTCATGACTTTTTGGTCTTTTCTAATTTCATGGAGGAGGATGGAATGCTCTTGGTGCTCCACTCTTAGTTGTCACATGTTGGAACTTAATTCTCCTAGGGATGTGTTGATTTGCTCCCAATAGTTTTGTGGAGGAAAATGCATCCCTTGAGGCATCTCAGGAATTTCATGATGAGGAATTTCCTCATGCTCTTGTCCATGAGTCGGATCTCTTGTTTGCTCCATCCTTTTCTTAGTGATGGGCTTGTCCTCATCAATGAGGATGTCTTCCTCTATGTCAATTCCAGATGAATTGCAGAGGTGACAAATGAGATGAGGGAAGGCTAACCTTGCCAAAGTAGAGGACTTGTCCGCTACCTTGTAGAGTTCTAGGGATATAACCTCATAAATTTCTACTTCCTCTCCAATCATGATGCTATGGATCATGATAACTTTAGACCGGTTGCTAGTAGAAATGATTGAGCGTTGGATGAACTCCAACCATCCCCTAGCCACAGGCTTGAGGTCATGCCTTCTTAGTTGAACCGGCTTCCCTCTTGAATCTTTCTTCCATTGAGCACCCTCTTTACAAATATCTATGAGGATTTAGTCCAACCTTTGATCAAAGTTGACCCTTCTAGTGTAGGGGCGTGCATCTCCTTGTATCATGGCCAAGTTAAATGCACACCTTACATTTTCCGGACTGAAATCTAAGCATTTCCCTCGTACCATTGTAAGCCAATTCTTTGGGTCCGGGTTCACACTTTGATCATGGTTCTTGGTGATCCATGCATTGGCATAGAACTCTTGAACCATTAAGATTCTGACTTATTGAATGGGGTTGGTGAGAACTTCCCAACCTCTTCTTCAAATCTCATGTCGGATCTCCGGATATTCACCCTTTTTGAGTTTGAAAGGGACCTCGAGGATCACCTTCTTCTTGGCCACAACTTCATAAAAGTGTCTTGATGGATCTTTGAGATGAATCTCTCCATCTCCCATGACTTGGAGGTGGAAGCTTTTGCCTTCCCTTTCCTCTTTCTTGAGGTTTCTCCGGCCTTTGGTGCCATAAATGGTTATGAAAAAACAAAAAGAAACGCTTTTACCACACCAAACTTAGAAGGTTTGCTCGTCCTCGAGCAAAAAAAGAAGGAAAGGAGTAGAAGAAGAAGAAAATGGAGGAGATAGAGAAGTGGAAGTGATTCGGCCAAGGGGGGAATAAGTGTTTGTGATGTGTGAAAATGAAGATGGGATGAAGGGTTTATATAAGAGTGAGGAGAGGGGTAGGGTTCGGCCATGTATGGGTGGGTTTAGGAGGGAAAGTGGTTTGAATTTGAATGGTGAGGTAGGTGGGGTTTTATGATGGATGGATGTGGATTGGTGAAGAGATTATGGAGCAAAGGGTAGGATTTGATAGGTGAGAAGTTTTTAGGGAAGAGGTATTGTGGTGAATGGTGAAGGGTATTTAGGGAAGGGTGTTATGGAAGGGTGTGAAAAAGAGAGAGAGATTAGGTAGGTGGGGATCCTGTGGGATCCACAGATCCTGAGGTGTCAAGAATTTTTCATCCCTGCACCATGTTGGCGTGTAAACGCCCCTTCCTGTGCCAATCCTGGCATTAAACGCCAGGTTGCTGCCCATTTCTGGCATTTAACGCCAGCTTTTCTCCCCTTTCTGGCGTTTAACGCCAGCTCTGTGCCCTTTTCTGGCGTTAAACACCAGCTCTGTGCCCATTTCTGGTGTTAAACGCCCAGAATGGTGCCAGACTGGGCGTATAACGCCCATTCTGCTACCCTTACTGGCGTTTAAACGCCAGTAAGCTTCTCCCCCAGGGTGTGCTGTTTTTAATACTGTTTTTCATTCTGTTTTTGCTTTTTCAGTTATTTTTGTGACTTCACATGATCATCAACCTACAGAAAACATAAAATAACAAAGGAAAATAAATAGATATGATTAAATAAAATTGGGTTGCCTCCCAACAAGCGCTTCTTTAATGGCCTCCCAACACCAAATTTAGAGTTTGGTTGTGGCCTCCTAACACCAAACTTAGAGTTTGGTTGTGGCCTCTCAACACCAAACTTGGAGTTTGAATGTGGGGGTTTTGTTTAACTATATATTGAGAGAAGCTTTTCATGCTTCCTCTCCATTGTTACAGAGGGAGATCCTTGAGCTTTAAATACAAGGGAGTCCTCATTCACTTGAAGGACCAATTCTCCTCTATCAACATCAATCACAGCTTTTGCTGTGGCTAGGAAGGGTCTGCCAAGGATGATGGATTCATCCATACACTTCCTAGTGTCTAAGATTATGAAATCAACAGGGATGTAGTGGTCTTTAACTTTTACCAAGACATCCTCTACAAGTCCATAAGCCTGTTTCTTTGAATTGTCTGCCATCTCTAGTGAGATTCTTGCAGCTTGTACCTCAAGGATCCCTAGCTTCTCCATTATAGAGAGAAGCATGAGGTTTATACTTGACCCCAGGTCACACAGAGCCTTCTCAAAGGTCATGGTACCTATGGTACAAGGTATTGAGAACTTTCCAGGATCCTGTCTCTTCTGAGGTAATCTCTGCCTAGTCAAGTCATCCAATTCTTTGGTGAGCAAGGGGGGTTCATCCTCCCAAGTCTCATTACCAAATAACTTGGCATTTAGCTTCATGATTGCTCCAAGGTACTTAGCAACTTGCTCTTCAGTAACATCTTCATCTTCTTCAGAAGAAGAATACTCATCAGAGCTCATGAATGGCAGAAGTAAAGTCAATGGAATCTCTATGGTCTCAGTGTGAGCCTCAGATTCCCATGGTTCCTCATTAGGGAACTCCTTCGAGGCCAGTGGACATCTATTGAGGTCTTCCTCAGTGGAAATCACTGCCTTTCCCTCCTCTATGCATTCGACCATGTGGGACGTGTTTATGGCCTTGCATTCTCTCTTTGGGTTCTCTTCTGTATTGCTTGGGAGAGTACTAGGAGGGAGTTCAGTAATCCTCTTACTCAGCTGACCCACTTGTGCCTCTAAATTTCTAATGGAGGACCTTGTTTCAGTCATGAAACTTTGAGTGGTTTTAGTTAGATCAGAGACTATGGTTGCTAAGTCAGAGTGGCTCTACTTAGAATCCTCTGTTTGTTGCTGAGAAGATGATGGAAAAGGCTTGCTATTGCTAAACCTATTTCTTCCACCATTACTGTTGTTGAAGCCTTGTTGAGGCCTCTGTTGGTCCTTCCATGAGAGATTTGGGTGATTTCTCCATGAAGGATTATAGGTGTTTCCATAGGGTTCTCCCATGTAATTCACCTCTTCCATTGCTGGGTTCTCAGGATCATAAGCTTCTTTTTTAGATGAAGCTTCCTTGGTACTGCCTGTTGCTGCTTGCATGCCAGATAGACTCTGAGAAATCATATTGACATGCTGAGTCAATATTTTGTTCTGAGCCAATATGGCATTCAGAGTATCAATTTCAAGAACTCCTTTCTTCTGACTTGTCCCATTATTCACAGGATTCCTTTTAGAGGTGTACATAAATTGGTTATTTGCAACCATTTCAATGAGTTCCTGAGCTTCTGCAGGCATCTTCTTCAGATGAAGAGATCCTCCAGCAGAGCTGTCCAATGACATCTTGGACAGTTCAGACAAACCATCATAGAAGATACCTATGATGCTCCATTCTAAAAGCATGTCAGAAGAACACCTTCTGATCAATTGCTTGTATCTTTCCCAAGCTTCATAGAGGGATTCACCTTCCTTCTGTCTGAAGGTTTAGACTTTCACTCTAAGCTTGCTCAATTTTTGAGGTGGAAAGAACTTTGCCAAGAAGGCATTGACTAGCTTTTCACAAGAGTTCAGGCTTTCTTTAGGTTGTGAATCCAACCATGTTCTAGCTCTGTCTCTTACAGCAAAGGGAAAGAGCATAAGCTTGTAGACCTCGGGATCAACCCCATTGGTCTTGACAGTGTCACAGATTTGCAAGAATTCAGCTAAGAACTGATGAAGATCTTCCAATGGAAGTCCATGAAACTTGCAATTCTGTTGCATCAGAGAAACTAATTGAGGCTTAAGCTCAAAGTTGTTTGCTCCAATGGCAGGGATTGAGATGCTTCTCCCATAGAAGTCGGGAGAAGGTGCAGTAAAGTCACCAAGCACCTTCCTTGCATTGTTGGCATTGTTGTTGTTTTCGGCTGCCATGGCTTCTTCTTGTTTGAAAGTTTCTGTTAGGTCCTCTATAGAGAGTTGTACTTTAGCTTCTTTTAGCTTTCTCTTCAAGGTCCTTTCAAGTTCAGGATCAGCTTCAACAAGAATGTCCTTGTCCTTGCTCCTGCTCATATAAAAAGAGAGGAGAAGAAAATATGAAATCCTCTATGTCACAGTATAGAGATTCCTTGAGGTGTCAGAGGAAAATAAAAATAGAAGGATGAGGTAGAGAAGAGAGAATTCGAACTTATCAAGAGGGACAGAGTTCGAATTGGTGATAATGGAGAAGTGTTAGTCCTTTAAATAGAAGGATTTGGGAAGAGGGGAAGAATTTTCGAAATTAAAGTAGAAGATTTTAAAATAATTAAAAGAAATTTTGAAAATTTGGTAAATGATTTTCGAAAACTAAGATTGGGAAAGAAATTAAGTGATTTTTGGAAAAGATTTTGAAAATAGAAATAAAAAAGATATGATTGAAAATTAATTTTGAAAAATATGTGATTGAAAAGATATGATTGAGAAGATATGATTGAGAATCAAATTAAAAAGAGAAATTTTTAAAATTAAAGTTGATTACTTGACTAACAGGAAATTAAAAGATATGATTCTATAATTAAAATTTGATCCTTTCTTAATAGGCAAGTAACAACTTGAAAATGTTGAGTTAAATCATTAATTATAGCAAGGAATTTTGAAAATAATAATAATTTAAAAAATGGAAAGAAATTGATTTTGAAAAGATATGATTGAAGAGATATGATTTGAAAAAGATTTGATTTTGAAAAATTATGAATATTTGAAAAAGATTTGAATTAAAAACAAAATCTTCCCTCTAGTGTCCTCCTGGCGTTAAACGCCCAGAATAGCATCCATTCTGGCGTTTAACGCCCAAAATGCTACCTTTTTGGGTGTTTAACGCCAGTTTTCCTTCCTCATTGGGCGTTTTGAACGCCCAGCTTTTTCTCTGTAATTCCTCTGCTGCATGTTCTGAATCTTCAATTCTCTGTATTATTGACTTGAAAATACATGGTTGGAAAACTAAGATTAAACAAATAATGCATGCAGGACACCAAACTTAGAAGTTTGTATACTAAGGACTATAACAATTTGAAAATGCATATGAGAAACAACAAAAGACACAAAACAAGAGAATTTAAAGATCAGAGCAAGGAAATCATCAAGAACAACTTGAAGATCAATGAAGAACATAATGCATGTATTTTTGAAAATTAGAAGAATGCAATTGACACCAAACTTAAGATTAGACACTAGACTCAAACAAGAAACATAAAATATTTTTTATTTTAAGATTTTATAAATTTTTTGTAAAATTCTTAATGAGAATTCCAGGAATCATGCAATGTTAGTCTAAAACTTTCGTCCAGGAATTAGACATGGCTTACTAGCGAGCCAAGCTTTCAGTGAAAGCTTCGGTCTAAAATACTAGACATGGCCAATGGCCAGCCAAGCTTTAGTAAATCATTACGTTCAACAGCAAGATTGATAGAAATCAACAAGCCCTTGTGATGATAAGTTGAAACCTCGGTCCAAAAGATTAGATATGGCTTCTCAGCCAGCTAGACTTCAACAAATCATCATGAAACTCTAGAAGTCATTCTTAAAAGTTCTGAAGAACAAAATAGAAATACAATTTTTTTTTTGAAATTTTTCGAAAATTAAAAGGTAAAAAGCATAAACATAAAATAAAATTACCTAATCTGAGCAACAAGATGAACCGTCAGTTGTCCAAACTCGAATAATCCCCGGCAACGGCGCCAAAAACTTGGTGATGACAACTCATCTTAGCCTAGTTTCACTAGTCTTTTTCCTTTGTTTTCATTTAGTTTTATGCACTTTCTTAAGCCATAAGTAAGCAAATTGGGTTGAATTTCATATTTCCTTTGATTCAATCAACCATGGATAAATTGATGCATTTTCATGAGTTTTTGTGCCATAATTGCTCATGTGACAAGAAGAAGAACAACTCTCATGATTATGGCATAGCTTTGATACAATTGTTGATTGATGATAGGTGGAATAAAGCTTGGAAGAAGGTTGCAAGAATGGGCTTGAAAAGAGGGATTCACGTTTGAGCTAACGTTTGCCTCAAACGTTAACTCAAACGTGAGAAGCAGATGAAGAACACCCTGGAGAAGAGCCAACGTTTGCGCCAACGTTTGCCTCAAACGTGAGGTCAAACGTTGGCGCCAAAAAGAATGAAAAAGAGCATCCAGGGGAAGCCAACGTTTGCGCCAATGTTTGCCTCAAACGTGAGGTCAAACGTGAGGTCAAACGTTGGCCACATATTAGCAAGGAGGAGCACTATGTTTAATGCCTTGGAAAAGCCAACGTTTGCGCCAACGTTTGCCTCAAACGTTAGGCCAAATGTTGGCCAAAAGAAATGAATGGGAGGAGCCACGTTTGAGCTCACGTTTGACCTCAAATGTTGAGCCAAACATGGATGACAGCAAATGGGCATCTGCATAATACCTCACACAAGGGACGTTTGAGTCAACGTTTGCCTCAAACGTTGACTCAAACGTGAATGGTTCATGGCTCGGTTCACAAGTGGATTTCTTCCCTATACCAAGAGCAATCAACGGAGGCTATTGTCAACCCAATTCTATCAAGACTAAAGGCCCAATTCAAGGCTTAATGATCATTTGAAGAAAGTGTATAAATAGCTTAGGATTTGAAGTTTTAAGAGAGCTTTTGCTTTTAGTTTTGCTGAGTAGTTTTTGGAGAGCTTTTGGTTTTGAGTTGTTTTGAGTTTCTAAGTCTCGGGGAAGGAGAATTGAATTCTCTTCCTCTTAGTTTTCTTATTTTCAATTTCATTTACTCTTTGTTTGAATCTTGGGATTTGGAGTATTGAAGGAATTCTGTTTCAATCTCACCCTGAGATCTCTCTGTTTTCTTTACTGCACTTTTTGAGAAATCAATATTTGAATTCCTTTCTTCTACTACTTGATCTTTAATTTTCTTGCAATTGAATTCTAAATTTGGATCTAGGAAGGCATTGAGATCTAGACTTGGTTATCTAGTCTCTTGGGTCCTGAGATCTACATCTTTCAATTTCAATTTCCTTGTTTCGTTGCTACACCAAGCTTATTGTTATTGTCATTTGAGATCCGGTTTAATTGAATCCATCTTTTATATTTCTGTTTGTTGAATTTTACCTTGCCTTGTTTAAATTCTGCAAATCCACTTCCCAATTCCCTTTATAATTCAAGTAATTTACATTTCTTGTACTTTAAGATTTTGCAATTTACATTTCTTGTGTTCTAAGTTTCTGTCATTTAATTTCTTGTTCTTTAAGATTCAGTACTTTTATATTTTTTGTTCACTTTAATTTCCTGCGAATCACCCACTCCCCTTTACATTCTATGCAATTTAATTCCTGCCAACACAATTTCACACAATCAACACTTGTTTGCTTGACTAATTCAACCACTAAACTAAAGTTGCTCAATCCTTCAATCCTTGTGGGATCGACCTCACTCCCGTGAGTTTTATTACTTGATGCGACCCGGTGCACTTGCCGGTGAGTTTAGTGTCGGATCGTTTTCCGCACATCAAGTTTTTGGCGCCATTGTCGGGGATTTAATAGATTGACAATGATTAAGTGAGGTGGCAGTTTAGATCAAGCACTTTTTCTTTAATTTTTGACTAACCCACTAACTGTTTGAAGTTTTGTCTCAACTGACTACACTCAATTTTCAAGAGTACCACTGTGTGTTCCGTTCGTTGATTTATATGTCACAGGAAAGAAGAGAGGCCAGAGGGAAGGATATCATTGAAGAAGGAGTTTCTGAGAAAGAAGAATACCACAACATGAAGCCGCAACTCATTACATTAATCAAGAACAATTGTTCCTATGGTGGAAATCCATTGGAGGATCTAAACAGCACATATCCATTTTTCTGAGGACTTGTGGTGCTGTCAATCTCGATGGTGTAAATCATGATACCTATAAGCTCTTGTTATTTCCTTTCTCACTGAGGGATGAAGCGGCACAATGGCTTGAAACCTTTCCCCAAGGAAGTATCACTAGTTGGGATGATTTGGTTGCCAAGTTTCTAGCCAAATTCTTCTCATCCCAACAAAACATCAAGATGAAAGAGGGAATACATCCATTCATACTAGGAGAGGAAGAACCATTATTCAAAGCATGGGAAAGATACAAGAAAGCAAGTGACAAAGTGGGTTTCCAAGCGTTCTATGAAGGATTAACCTCAGAAATAAGAAGAGCGGTGGATTACTTCTCAGATGGCCTACTTAAAGCAACAGCAACCGGCCAAGGAACTGCAGAATTCAATGACAAAAGAGCCAATAACCAACACCCATTTGAGAAACCACTGAATGCAATTTCAGAAAAGGAAGTAATGAATCTTGAAGGAGTAAAGGCAGTCATGAATCAAAATAAACAGCTACACCAGCAAACTCAGCAACAATTGGAGTCAATAGCTAGACAAATTGATTTTCTACATTCTACTACAGTAAATGCACAATTTCCACCATGGAAGCCACATTCTTATCTAAAAATGGGGGAATATCAACATCAGGAACAAAGGGACTTCAACTACAACAACCCCAATTTCCCAAACCTGCAAAAACACCACCATACCAACAACAATCACTACATATCACCACACTACCCACCCTTCTAACCCCCAACACCCCACAACCAACCAATCTCACAAGACTCTCAGAGGATCACCAATCTGGAGGTCTTAATAGAGAGAATGATGAAACACCAAGAGGTGACAATGAAGAACCAGGAAGCCTCAGTCAGAAGAATTGAGAAGCAAATGCAACAACTGGCTAAGAACCTCGCAGAAATGGGTGAGAAGAGGGCTAAAGGAAAAGAATCACTCATCCAGGATGAGCATCATAGAGCAAAGCCTCACTTAGGAGGACAATGGGACAAGGAGAAGGAAGCCCAGAATCTGAGCTGAGCAAGCATAGAGGATGTCAAGCTAATGACAATAAAGAAGCGCTTGTTGGGAGGCAACCCAACCTGAGGTAGTTCTCTTTTCATAGCTATTTTAATAAAAAGGTTAATTAACTTCATCTATATTGCAAGAAGCTAAGTTTGGTGTTACACACCAAAACAATATAAAGGAGAATGAAGGGTTCTAAGTTTGGTGTTCCACCAAAATTTTATCATAAAATATATTCTCACCTGCTGCATAATGCTAGCTTCAAGCATCTAGACGAACTAGTTAACTATTCTGCTGTTTCCTAGTTTTTAGTTCTACTGCTTTTGGAAAAGAAAAAGAGTTTCACACATGGTTAATCTGATGCATGAGAACCATTGGCAATGTACTAAGTTTGGTGTTCCCACACCAAAGTAAGTTCAAAGGCCCACAAATAATTCATGCATGCTAACCATTTTTCGAGTGCATGGAGAACAAGCAACTCTCAATATCACTGCAGAGCACCATACAAACTTTTGGAAGATTTAGCATCATCAATCAAAGAGGTGAAAGAGGAATGTGAAGACCAGCAATGATGATAAGGAAGAGGACATCAAGTAAACTCCAAAAGGTTGTATTGTTCATTATCAGATATTGCTGTGATTGAAAGTGATATTATACCCCTATCTGTCCTTCTGTCTAGTATAGTTTTTCTGTAATTCAATAATCAAGATGCTTGATCATTTACAACACCATACTCTCCAAACTTGTTTGCACTCAATATTTCAAAAATGCATCACATGAAAGTTCTTTGAAAAGAAGGATTGAGGAATTAAACAATTTTGAGACAAGCAAAAGATTAGGAAAAGTGGTGGTTCTAGTTGTATGATTATGTATTGAGGTTGCATGCTTATGAAAACTTGCATGGGAGCTCATAGGCGGGACATAGAGTTCAAAGAAGTATTTTGGCGATTCTCAAACATTTATTGATCCAAGAAGCAGCAAAAAAAAAAAAAAATTGGCCCAAGGCTCTGAGCATCAATTACTAGGCAGAAAAGAAAAAAAAGAAACAAGAACTCAAAGAGTTATTATCCTAGTAAATGCTTGTGGTCGAATTATGTCAAAGAGAGAGGCTTGAGTAAGTAAATCCTTAGGGGTGCTTTAACACCTAATACCTTAAAACCAACTGGTTTAGGAGTATTGATTGAAAGCTTATCTAAAGAGCCGATTTGAGACATGACACTTAGAGTCAAGGCCAAAGCACAGCAACTATAAGCTGCTTCAAGGTGATTACCTATAGAGAGATCTCCATGATATCATTTGGGTGAAAATCCTAGGACCTAAGACTTCCAATATGTAAGGACTAGTAAGCACTGAAACCCTTGCATGAACATATAATTTAGAGTTCACCCCACTGTCACTTAATCACTTCATTCACAGGACATTACAAGTTATTCTTCAATCCATCTTAGTCGAAGGAACCTTTGAACATAATTCTGTTCTTGCTTGGGGACAAGCAAGCTTTAAGTTTGGTGTTGTGATGACAAGTCATCTTAGCCTAGTTTCACTAGTCTTTTTCCTTTGTTTTCATTTAGTTTTATGCACTTTCTTAAACCATAAGTAAGCCAATTGGGTTGAATTTCATATTTCCTTTGATTCAATCAACCATGGATAAATTGATGCATTTTCATGAGTTTTTGTGCCATAATTGCTCATGTGACAAGAAGAAGAACAACTCTCATGATTATGGCATAGCTTTGATACAATTGTTGATTGATGATAGGTGGAATAAAGCTTGGAAGAAGGTTGCAAGAATGGGCTTGAAAAGAGGGATTCACGTTTGAGCTAAAGTTTGCCTCAAACGTTAACTCAAACGTGAGAAGCAGATGAAGAACACCCTGGAGAAGAGCCAACGTTTGCGCCAACGTTTGCCTCAAACGTTGAGACAAACGTTGGCTGAAGAAGAAGTATGGTAAGGCAACGTTTGCGCCAACGTTTGCCTCAAACGTGAGGTCAAACGTTGGCGCCAAAAAGAATGAAAAAGAGCATCCAGGGGAAGCCAACGTTTGCGCCAACGTTTGCCTCAAACGTGAGGTCAAACGTTGGCCACATATTAGCAAGGAGGAGCACTATGTTTAATGCCTTGGAAAAGCCAACGTTTGCGCCAACGTTTGCCTCAAACGTTGGGCCAAACGTTGGCCAAAAGAAATGCATGGGAGGAGCCACGTTTGAGCTCATGTTTGACCTCAAACGTTGAGCCAAACGTGGATGACAGCAAATGGGCATCTGCATAATACCTCACACAAGGGACGCTTGAGTCAACGTTTGCCTCAAACGTTGACTCAAACGTGAATGGTTCATGGCCCGGTTCACAAGTGGATTTCTTCCCTACACCAAGAGCAATCAACGGAGGCTATTGTCAACCCAATTCCATCAAGACTAAAAGCCCAATTCAAGGCTTAATGATCATTTGAAGAAAGTGTATAAATAGCTTAGGATTTGAAGTTTTAAGAGAGCTTTTCCTTTTAGTTTTGCTGAGTAGTTTTTGGAGAGCTTTTGGTTTTGAGTTGTTTTGAGTTTCTGAGTCTCGGGGAAGGAGAATTGAATTCTCTTCCTCTTAGTTTTCTTATTTTCAATTTCATTTACTCTTTGTTTGAATCTTGGGTGTTGGAGTATTGAAGGAATTCTGTTTCAATCTCACCCTGAGATCTCTCTGTTTCCTTTACTGCACTTTTTGAGAAATCAATATTTGAATTCCTTTCTTCTACTGCTTGATCTTTACTTTTCTTGCAATTGAATTCTAAATTTGGATCTAGGAAGGCATTGAGATCTAGACTTGGTTATCTAGTCTCTTGGGTCCTGAGATCTACATCTTTCAATTTCAATTTCCTTGTTTCATTGCTACACCAAGCTTATTGTTATTGTCATTTGAGATCCGGTTTAATTGAATCCATCTTTTATATTTCTGTTTGTTGAATTTTACCTTGCCTTGTTTAAATTCTACAAATCCACTTCCCAATTCCCTTTATAATTCAAGTAATTTACATTTCTTGCACTTTAAGATTCTGCAATTTACATTTCTTGCGTTCTAAGTTTCTGTCATTTAATTTCTTGTTCTCTAAGATTCAGCACTTTTATATTTTTTGTTCACTTTAATTTCCTGCGAATCACCCACTCCCCTTTACATTCTATGCAATTTAATTCCTGCCAACACAATTTCACACAATCAACACTTGTTTGCTTGACTAATTCAACCACTAAACTAAAGTTTCTCAATCCTTCAATCCTTGTGGGATCGACCTCACTCCCGTGAGTTTTATTACTTGATGCGACCCGGTGCACTTGCCGGTGAGTTTTGTGTCGGATCATTTTCCGCACATCACTTGGTGCACAAAATTGTGATCATCAATGGCGCCAACAACTTGGTACGCACAATTGTAATCTCAAATCTTTGTCACAACTTCGCACAACTAACCAGCAAGTGCACTGGGTCATCCAAGTAATAAACCTTACGTGAGTAAGGGTCGATCCCACGAAGATTGTCGGCTTGAAGCAAGCTATGGTCATCTTGTAAATCTCAGTTAGGCGGATTCAAATGGTTATGGAGTTTAAGATAATTGAAATATGAATAAAACATAAAATAAGATAGAGATACTTATGTAATTCATTGGTGAGAATTTCAGATAAGCGTATGAAGATGCTTTATTCCTCCTGGACTTCTGCTTTCCTATTGTCTTCTTCCAATCATTCATACTCCTTTCCATGGCAAGCTTTATGTTGGGTTTCACCGTTGTCAATGGCTACCTCCCGTCCTCTCAGTGAAAATGGTCCAAATGCGCTGTCACCGCACGGCTAATCATCTGTCGGTTCTCGATCATGTTGGAATAGGATCCATTGATCCTTTTGCGTCTGTCACTATGCCCAACACTCGCGAGTTTGAAGCTCGTCATAGTCATCCCTTCCCAGATCCTACTTGGAATACCACAAACAAGGTTTAGACTTTTCGGATCTCAAGAATGACCGCCAATAATTCTAGCCTATACCACGAATGTTCTAATCTTAGATTAGAAACCCAAGAGATACACATTCAAGCTTGTTTGCATGTAGAACGGAAGTGGTTGTCAGGCACGCGTTCATAGGTGAGAATGATGATGAGTGTCATGGATCATCACATTCATCAAGTTGAAGAACGAGTGTATATCTTAGAGAAGAAGTATGCGTGAATTGAATAGAAAATAGTAGTACTTTGCATTAATTCATGAAGAACAGCAGAGCTCCACACCTTAATCTATGGTGTGTAGAAACTCCACCGTTGAAAATACATAAGAACAAAAGGGTCTAGGCATGGCCGAATGGCCAGCCTCCCAAAGATGAAAAGTATTTCAAGATCAAAAGTATGTGAAAAAGTCTCTCAAAATACAATAGCAAAAGGCCCTATTTATAGAGAACTAGTAGCCTAGGGTTTACAGAAATGAGTAAATGATGCAAAAATCTACTTTCGGGCCCACTTGGTGTGTGCTAGGGCTGAGCGTTGAAGCTTTCACGTGTAGAGACTTTTTCTGGAGTTGAACGCCAACTTTTGTGCCAGTTTGGGCGTTTAACTCCAGCTTTTATGCCAGTTTTGGCGTTTTGACGCCAGAATTTTTATGCTGACTTGGAATGCCGGTTTTTGCCATCAAATCTCAGACAAAGTATGAACTATTATATATTGCTGGAAATCTCAGGATGTCTACTTTCCAACGCAATTGAGAGCGCACCAATTGGGCTTCTGTAGCTCCAGAAAATTCACTTCGAGTGCAAGGAGATCAGAATCCAACAGCATCTGCAGTCCTTTTTCAGCCTCTGAATCAGATTTTTGCTTAGGTCCCTCAATTTCAGCCAGAAAATACCTGAAATCATAGAAAAAATACACAAACTCATAGTAAAGTCCAGAAATGTTATTTTTATTTAGAAACTAATAAAAATATAATAAAAACTAACTAAAATATACTAAAAATATACTAAAAACAATGCCAAAACGCATATAAATTATCCGCTCATCACTAACCAAGGATTCAAATTAAGGACATTATTGTTTTCTACTTAGAGTTAATGATGTGCTAAAGTAAAGAACAAAGGGGTATAATAGGCTCAACATTGGTTTTTAATGGATAATGAAAGGGTAAGGCCATATGGGTATGTAAGCTCAGTGAAAAAAAGGCTCAATCATGTAAGTGCATGCATACATCAAACCATGGAAATATAGAATTAAGCAAGACAAAGATCACAATTTTAGAGAGAACAACACACACCAAAAAAATAAAATATTGGTTGATAGAATGCAACCAATTCAAATAAGCTCAAAATCTCACAGGTTTTGTGTGTTCGAGCTCAAAACCATGTTCCAGTATAATATTTCTTCAAACAAGTTTTTCAAAAAGTTTAATTCAAATTAGTGAAATGTTATAAAAAGTTTCTTGAAAAAGAAAATATTACTTCAACCAAGTGGTAAAATATGCACAAAATTAAACAAATATGCAATCAATCATGCAAATGCAACAATGAACAAACAAAGAAAATTTAAACATTGGTGTTGAGACAGGAAGGTACTAACCCTCAGAGATCGGTATCGACCTCCCCACACTTAAAGATTGCACCGTCCTCGGTGCATGCTAAGATGTGCAAGTGGACGGGCTGCTACAACTGATGCTTTTTCTTTAGTAGATTATACAGATGAACTTGTCTGTTGCCCCACATAGAAGTTTCTCCCTTTTTCTTTCTTCGGTGGCCAGCCTGAAAGAAGAGAAAAAGAAGAACAGGAACCCAAAAACAATGATAGAAAACAAATAAAATATGAGTGGGTAATTCCAAGTAATAAGAGTCTCAATTACATGGTAGCTACAACATGCAAGTGAGAAAACAGTAGAAGCAAATGGCATAGCAATAGTGCAAAAATTGCAACAAAGGGGAAGAGTTAGTAGGTAATGAAAGACAGTGTGAGTGCATGTAAATACAAAGGAATACAAGTGTCATAAAAGATTGGCATTGGCAGATAATTAATATCATCTCACAGTGTAAAATAAGTCACTAAGCACCAAAATAATACCAGAAATGATACAACAGTTGAAAAAGAAAATTTAACACCAATGGAAAAAATAATAAATTCAGAAAAGAAAATAAAAATATGCACAAAATTAAAATTCAATGAATGAAAGTATCCAAATGTGATAAAGAAAATAGAATGAAAGAGAATAAGGATGAGAAGTTAAAGAGATGAAGAAGGAGTAAGAGAGGAAGAAGAAAGAAATAAGAAGGGAAAAGAAAAAATTAGGATTAGGGAAGAAAAGATAGTAATGCTGGCGCTGATCTGGATAAACTGTGCGTCGCATGCGATGTGGACGCGTAGAGCACGCATTCGCATGGTTGGCGCTATTTTCAAGTGACGCGTATACGTGGGTGACGCGCACGCGTGACCTGATTTGTGCTATTGGCGCGAGTGCAGCCTCGCGCACGCACAACTCTCTGTTTCATACATACATTGCCAAAATTTTGGGTGACGCGTGCGCGTAGGGGACTCGTACGCGTGAATGGCCTAATTTTGAAAAATGACGCGTACGCGTGGTGAGGTTTGTGCTTCCAGCACCATTCCAGCCCCACTCCATCATAACTCTCTGCCATACATCTTTTTACGTCGATTTTGTAGGGTCACGCATGCGCGTGGGTGACGCGCACGCATGGGAAGCTGATTTTTCAAGTGACGCGGACGCGTCAGGGACGCGTACGCGTGGGCGTATTTTTTGCTAAGGCACGCCTCCATCCATGCTCCCGCGTGACTCTCTGCTTCTTTTTTTCTTTGTTTCGAATGCACATATGACGCGTACGCGTCAGCGACGCTTGCACGTCGCGTGTATTTATTTATTTATTTAGTATTTTTTTATGCAGTATGGAGAATGCAAAATGCAGATGCAAACTATATGCAGAGATTATAGGAAGAGTCATTAAGAAAAATAGAATAAAATAATACTAAGAATAAAACAAAACAAAATAAAACTAACATTGAAAAGGAATGACCATACCATGGTGGGTTGTCTCCCACCTAGCACTTTTAGTTAAAGTCCTTAAGTTGGACATTTGGTGAGTCCCTTGTTATGGTGGCTTGTGCTTGAACTCATCCAAGAATCCCCACCAATGTTTGTAATTCCGATAGCCTCCGGGATCCCACACTAGTTGCACAAGGTCTTCAAGTAAGTTAAAGCAAGTGACAAGGCTCCAGGAGTGTGAATTGTTAGAATGAATTCCGGGCTCCCAAACCTTGCTTTTGCACCCGTCTTCTTGTTGATCATCATATTTTCACTTGGGTGGTGAGCAATCGGAATTCTCATGGAGATATCTAAACAACCGCCTAGACCCATTCAATTGAGACTGATTCCAACCATTGTACTTAGATTTGGAGCGTGCAACTATATTGAACCTTGCATGACAATTCCTACCACTAACCGTCTCCCTCTTACTCGTATAGCCACAAAGAGCTCGAAGTTGACCATCTGTCTCAAGTAAACCATATTCAAGTGGAATGAGAAAGCTAAGAGATATGAATTTTATGCACTTGAATGTTGTGAAGGATGATGGTGACTTAAGGAGAGAGGTCTCCAACAACTTTGGCAAGGTGATCTCCAGCTCCATTCCCTTGGGCTCTTTTTTGACAACTTCCACCTCTTTGTAAGCTTCTTCAATATCAACCTCTTCCTCTTGGTAGCTTTCTTCCAATTCGATCTCTTCTTCATTGTTCACCAAGGGCATGGGAGGTTGTGCTTCTTCTTCTTTAATCTCCATGTCAAGTCCAATGGGAGATGATTCAAATATAGATAAGAATTCATCAATGATTGAATCCATCTCTTGATCATCCCTTTCAAAGTCTTCAGCCATGATATGCCTTGGAGGTTGTACACCCTCCTCAACAACAAATTCAAACTCCTTAGAAGGGGGTTCTATGACTGGGCTTTCCCATGGACGTTCTGCATCTCCTAAGTCTTCGACCACTTCTTCCTCTTTAACGATTACGGCTTCCTCCAATTGTTCCAATACAAAGTCATGCTGCTCACTGTCCATCGGAGTTTCTAGTGTCTCCTTCATGCTACGTTCTTCATTTGATTCTCCACATGAAGCCATGGGGGTTCCTTGTGTGTCTGAACGTCGGGAAGCTAATTGATTTATTGCTTGTTCTAGTTGATGAAGTGTTGCATGAAATTGATCTACTGTTTGCTTGAGGCGAGCATGTGATTCTTGGGTCGATGGATATGGACATGGTGCATATAGAAGTGGTGATTCTTGAGGGTAACTGGATTGGAATTAGGGTGGATAAGGGTTAGGGTCATATGGAGGTGAATGGTTGTAGGTGGCTTGTGAGTATGGTGGTTCAAAGCTATGTTGAGGAGGTGGTTCATTGACATATGATGGAGCTTGCTGGTAACTACAAGGAGGTCCACCATATCTATCATCTTGGTACGCACCTCGGAATGGCTCTTGACCATAGTAAATTGGTGGAGGTTGGTTGTCACGAAAAGGTCCACCATAACTATTGTCTTGGCATGCATTGTAAGATGGTCGTTGTCCATGGTACCTCGGAAGGTGTTGTTGCCAAAAGGGTTGATCAGATCCTCGTGGCTCCTTCCATCTTTGATTATTTCGACCTTGATGCATGTTCCTGTTATAGCTTCCATTCCTTTCAACAACATTAGAACCAAACTCAAAGCGACGGGGGTGATAACTCATAGTAACTAATAAAAATTAAAAACAAAAATAAAAACAAATAAACAAGCAAAATAAAATATTTACAGTAACCAATAATAAGGCACACGTTTGCAATTCCCCGGCAACGGCGCCATTTTGATGAGCTGATTTCTACCGGTAAAGAATTTTTATTAAAATAATCACGTTGTAAGTATAGTTTCTAAACCAACAAAGAATCCTTTCGTACAAAAACTTTGGTTGTCACAAGTAACAAAACCCAATAAAATTTATAACCGAAGAAATTTAAACCTCGACTCGTCTCTCAAGGAATTGTAGGGAGGTATGATTTATTATTGGTTATGAGAAAAAGTGTATTTTGGGGGTTTTTTGAAATAGGGAACAGGAAAATAAATTGGCAATAAAGTAAATTAATTATCATGAAAACCATTGCAAGGTATAAGAACTGGAAATCCCATCCTAGTTATCCTTATCAGGTGCGATGAGAATTGTTTATTGCTCTCACTTAGTTAACCCTTACTAAATAAAGGAAAGTCAAATGGACTAATCAATTTGATTCCTCAAGTCCTAGTCAACTCCTACGGAAAGACTAGCTTTAGAGGAATCCAATTCAATCAGCAAATTCCAATTTTCAATCAACTGCTGAGTTTGATAACTCAAGTGTCACCAATTACTCAACCAAAGAAAAGTGGGAAAAATCTAAATTATTTATATCATAAATAGAAGAAAGCAACCATAAATCTGAAATACCTCGAATTGTATTAAATAGAAATTCAAATCTAACATGAAGAGCTCATAAGCCAATTTAGCAACATAAGTAATAAACAAGTGAAAGCACTAGAATAAATAAAAGTAGAAGAGAAACTAAATTAAAGGAACATTGAACCTGGATTAAAGAAACAACCATACTCTAAGAGAAATCCTAATTCTAAAATCTAAGAGAGAGGAGAGAGCCTCTCTCTCTAGAAAACTATATCTAAAACCTAAAATTATGAATATGAAAGTTGTATCAATGAATTAATGGATTCCCCCACTTTATAGCCTCTAATCTGTGTTTTTTGGGCCGAAAACTGGGTTAGAAACAGCCCAGAAATTTCCTCCAGTGATTTCTGATACGTCCAGCACGCGGCAAAGTCACGCATGAGCGTCGTCCACACGTGAGTGTGGATTGGATTTTTGCCAGGTCACACGTGCACGTGATCCACACGTGTGCATTGCCTATCTTCAAGGAAGCTATGCTAAATTATATATCGTTGCAAAGCCCCAGATGTTAGCTTTCAAACGCAACTAGAACTGCGTCATTTGGACTTCTGTAGCTCAAGTTATGCTCGATTTAGTATGAAGAGGTCAGGCTGGACAGCTTTAGCAATTCCTTCAATTTCTTGTATTCCTTCCACTTTTGCATGCTTCCTTTCCATCCTCTAAGCCATTCCTGCCCTGTAAACCCTGAAATCACTTAACACACATATCACGGCATCAAATGGTAATGAGAGGGAATTAAACACAGCAAATTTAAGGCTAGAGAAGCATGTTTTCAATCATAGCACAAAATCAAGAAGGAAAATGTAAAACCATGCAAATTGTATGAATAAGTGTGAGAATAATGGATAAAATCCACTAGATTAAGCATAGGATAAACCATAAAATAGTGGTTTATCAACCTCCCCGAACTTAAACATTAGCATGTCCTCATGCTAAGCTCAAGAGAAACTATAAGAGTGAAGAGGAATGGTAGAAAGTATGAAATGCAACCTATCAGCATCCCTCCTCCACTGAGCTCTAGGTACGCAGATGTCAGCAAGGACTTGATCCAACTGCTAGTTAGTGTTGACCCTGTGAGTGTATGAATTAGGGTCCCTTCGTGGCTCTGGCGATTGTAGCGCCACCCTTACACTCTCAGGTCTAAAATCCATGATGTGTCCTCTAAACCATTGTGCGCCAATTCTTCGGCTCCGGGTTCACGCTTCGATCATGTTTGCTTGTCACCCATGTGTTGGCGTAGAACTCTCACACCATAAATAATCCAACCTCGGTCACGGGATTGGCCAGAACTTCCTAACCCCATCTCAGAATCTGATATGAGATCTCCGGGTATTCATCATCTTTCAGCTTGAAGGGGACCTCGGGAGTCACCTTCTTCTTCCTCACCACATCATAAAAATGGTCTTGATGGGTCTTGGAAAGTAATCCTGTAAAATCCCATGGCTCGGAAGTGAGGGCTTTCTCCTTTCTTTTCCTTGAGGACACTCCGGTGTTTGGTACCATGGAGGTAAGAACGAAGAAGCAAAAATCGGAGCGCCTGATGAGCGGATATTTTATACGCTTTTTGGCATCATTTTCATATAGTTTTTAGTATCTTTTGTTTAGTTTTCATTAAGTTTTTATAGGTTTTAGTGTTAAAATCATATTTTTGGATTCTACTATGAGTTTTTGTGTTTTTGTGCAATTTTAGGTATTTTCTGGCTGAAATTGAGGAGCTGGAGCAGAGTCTGATTTAGAGACAGAGAAAGCACTGCAGATGCTGTCCGGATCTGACCTCCTTGCACTCGGAAGAGCTTTTCTAAAGCTATAGAAATCAAAATGGAGCATTCTCAACGGCTATGGAAAGCTGATGTCTAGATATTTCCAGAATTATATAATAGTCTATACTTTGCTTCAGATTATAAGGCCCAAAACTGGCATCCAACGCCAGCTTCCTGCCCCCTTCTAGGCGTCCAACACCAACAGAGCACAATCCAGCGTCCAAATGCTCAGAAAGGACCCCCTAGTCAGTGTTCAATGCCCTAGGAGTCTCATAGCACGTGAATCTCATCAAATGCTCAACCCAAACACTCACCAAGTGGGCCCCAGAAGTGAATTTTAGCACTAGATATACTATTTTACCCTTACTAGTCATTTATATAGTATTTAAGACTTATTTTAACTTATTTTAACCAGGTTTTTCATGACCGCGTTATCGAGCTTGTCTCGAAAAAGGTTCTAACTTAAAGATGACATAATGACAATGAGGATTGAGATACTTGATGATATATCAAAGGTTTTCCGCTTACTGATCTTCCGGAGAAATCCGTACTTTCAGAAAAGATTTCGCGTTCTCGAAAACCGGGGTTGTTACAATTTACCACTTTACATGTTTACATTGTATTTCTTTTCAGTATGAGTTTCTAAACCTCCTAGGTTCAAGAGAGGAGCCTTGCTGAGTCCTATGAATTAATAAAAGTATTATTGTTTCTTCTTCGAATCGTGTTTGATTAATTCTAAGATGTATATTCGTACTTCAACGTGGTGGATAGGATGATCAGTGACAATCAGCTCTGTTCATCACATTAAGAAGAACGTGCCTGACAAACACCCGCGTCTACTTGGGTTCGTGTGAATACTTCAGTGGAAAGCACGGCTAATCCACGACTTTGTTGGGGACTTCTGGAGACACCAGTTCAGCTGATTTACGGGGAGATTAGGGACACTGTGGTAGAGGCTAGAACCCAAAGATGCAGCATTCTCTGATCCAGAAGATCCGACCTTGTCTGTGGCATTTTGAGTAGGATCATTAAGGAGAACGAACTATACGCGCTTCACCCTCAAGCAGAGATGGATCCACACTAACCCTGGGGTTCAGATCTAGAGGAGTATTGACGACCTCTCAATAAAGCCGCCAATCACTTACATCCTGCCATTGAAGAGATCACTCACAAGTAAAGAAGACAGTAATGCCAGAGTTAATTCAGAAAGGCAAAGTAACTCTAATCCTTTACCTTTTTCCTACTACTGATTTCAATAATCCTAAACTCCATAATCCAACAACTTCTGATTCGCCTGACTAAGACCTGCAAGATAACTATAGCTTGCTTCAAACCAACAATTCTCGTGGGATCGACCCTGACACGCTCAGGTATTACTTGGATGACTGATGAGCGGATATTTTATACGCTTTTTGGGGTTAATTTCATATAGTTTTTAGTGTGTTTTAGTTAGTTTTTAGTTTATTTTCAGTAGTTTTTAGGCAAAATTCATATTTCTGGACTTTACTATGAGTTTGTGTATTTTTCTGTGATTTCAAGTATTTTCTGGCTGAAATCGAGGGAGCTGAGCAAAAATCTGATTCAGGCTGAAAAAGGACTGCTGATGCAGTTGGATTCTGACCTCCCTGCACTCAAAGTGGATTTTCTGGAGCTACAAAACTCCAAATGGTGCGCTTCCAATTGCGTTGGAAATTAGACATCCAGGGCTTTTCAGAAATATATAATAGTCCATACTTTGTATAAGGATAGATGACGTAAACTGGCGTTCAACGCCAGTTCCATGCTGCTGTCTAGCGTCCAGCGCCAGAAACAAGTTAGGAGTTGGAGTTCAACGCTAGAATTGGATCCAAAGCTGGCGTTGAACGCCCAAAACAGCCCTATGCACGTGATTAGCTTAAGTCTTAGCCCCAGCACACACCAAGTGGGCCCCAGAAGTGGATTTCTACACCATCTATCATAGTTTGTTCATTTTCTGTAAACCTAGGTTACTAGTTAAGTATTTAAACAACTTTTAGAGGTTTATTTTCGCAACTCATGACATTTTAGATCTTAACTTTGTACCTTTTGACGGCATGAGTCTGTAAACTCCATTGTTGGGGGTGAGGAGCTCTGCTGTGTCTCAATGAATTAATGCAAGTAATTCTGTTTTCCATTCAAACATGCGTGTTCCTATCTAAGATATCCATTCGCACTTCAATGTGAATCTGATAAACGTGACAATCATCATCATTCCCCCACGAACGCGTGCCTGACAACCACTTCCGTTCCACTATAAAATGAATGAATATCTCTTGGATCTCTTAATCAGAATCCTCGTGGTATAAGCTAGATTGATGGCAGCATTCAAGAGAATCTGGAAAGTCTAAACCTTGTCTGTGGTATTCCGAGTAGGATTCAGGGATTGAATGACTGTGACGAGCTTCAAACTCGAGAGTGCTGGGCGTAGTGACAGACGCAAAAGGATAGTAAATCCTATTCCGGTACGATTGAGAACCTGCAGATGATTAGCCGTGCGGTGACAGCGCATTTGGACCCTTATCACTGGAAAGATGGATGGTAGCCATTGACAACGGTGATCCACCAACACATAGTTTGCCATAGGAGGACGTGTGTGCGTGAATCAGAAAATAGAGGAAAGCAGAATTCCAGAAGACAAAGCATCTCCAAAACTCCAACATATTCTCCACCAGTGCATACAAGTATAATTTGTGTTCTGCCCCCTTTTATTCCTTGCAATCAAAATTGATAAGTGAATTATTTTATTGGTTTCCTGACTAAGAGTTACAAGATAACCATAGATTGCTTAAAGCCAACAATCTCCGTGGGATCGACCCTTACTCACGTAAGGTATTACTTGGACGACCCAGTGCACTTGCTGGTTAGTGGTACGAGTTGTAAAAAGTGTGATTTACAATTCGTGCACCAACGACCCAGTGCACTTGCTGGTACAACAGTTCGAATGTGTGAGGATTCATGCTACCAAGTTTTTGGTGCCATTGCTGGGGTTTGTTCGAGTTTGGACAAACTGACAGATTGTCTTGCTCCCTAGATCAGGTAATTTATTTTATTTTAATTTGTTTGAGTCTTTTATTTTTATTTTCTTCTTCTCTATTTTTTGAAAGAAATCAAAAAATCTTTTCAAAAATTTTTTTATTTCCTTTGTTTAATCTTTGTTCTTAGTTTGAGTCTTTTGTTTATGTTCTTGATTAAAATTTTCGTCTCCTATAAGTCCTTCTTTCTCAAAATTTTCAAAAGTAGTTTTCTTTGGTTAAATCTTGTGTCAAGTTTCTAAGTTTGGTGTCTTCTTGTATATTTTCTTTTAATTTTCGAAAATTTATTTTTGGTTTTCTAAAAATTTTAAGTTTGGTGTCCTTTTTATGTTCTTGTGTTCTTTGAGTCTTTGATTTTTGTTCTTTGTGTTCTTGTTAATCTTCAAAGTGTTCTTGAGTTTTCTGTATTTTGATCTTAAAATTTTTAAGTTTCGTGTCCCTTTGTATTTCCCTCCGAAATTCTCGAAACTTAGGGATGCTAGATCTAAAAATTTTAAGTCTTGTGTCTTTTACTTGTTTTTCTCTTTAATCATTAAATTCAAAAATAAAAAAAATATCTTTTCTATCATATCTTTTAAGTAATTTTTGAAAATTTTAAATTAAAAATTCAAATTTTAATTTCAATTTTTTTTTCTTATCTTATCTTAGTTTTCAAAATTTCAAAAATCAAATCTTTTCAAAATTAAAAATCTTATCTTTTTCAAAATATTATCTTTTCAAATTTCAAATTTTAAAAATCATATCTTTTTCAAAATCAAATTTCAAAATCACATCTTTTTAAATCTTTTTCAAATCTTTTTTGTTTCTTATCTTATCTTTTCTAACTCCAAATTTTAAAATCAAATCTTTTCAAAACTTTTTTATTTCTTATCTTATCTTTTCTTATTTCTTTTAATTTCAAATTTCAATTTCAAATTTTTCTTATCTTATCTCTTATCTTATTTTAAATTCAAATCTTTTCTTAACCACTTCTCCTCCCTCTCTCTCTTCTTTTTCAAAACTTCCTAACTAACTCTTCTCTCTCTCAATTTGAAGACTTCTCCTTCTTCTCTCCTATTTTCGAAAATTCACTAATTAATTTTCAATTCCTTTTTAAATTATTAACTTAATTTTTGAAAATAATAAATAAATAAAATAAAAACAAAAATATTTTAATTCTTATTTATCTTTTCTATTTATACTTCTTCTTTTCACTTCTATTATTTGAACTCTATTCCTCTCTCATCCTCCATGCTCACTTTTCTATCTTCTTCTTCTTTCTTCACATCTCACTGGAAGCTCTTTGGTCCAAGTGGTACAAAAACCTTTCTTCCCTTCTTTCTTTTTTTCTTTTCTTGTTTATGACCAGGATAAGGACAAAGTACACCTCTTGACTCCTGATCCTGAATCTGAGAAAACTCTAATGAGGCATTTACAACTAGCTAAAGCACAACACTCCGGAAGAGATCTTTCAGAAAGTTTTGAACAAGAAAGGGAAGACATGGCCAAACCTCAAGAGGAGCCAAGAAAGGTTCTTGGTGACTTCACCATGCCTACCTCTGACTTTTATGGCGGAAGTATCTCTGTACCTGCCATTAGAGCTAACAATTTTGAGTTTAAGCCTTAGTTAGTCTCTTTTTTGCAGCAGAACTTCAAATTTCATGGACTTCCAATGATAGAGCAACATCAATTTTTAGCTGAGTTCTTACAAATCTGTGATACTATAAAGATTAATGGAGTAGATCCTGAAGTCTACAAGCTTATGCTCTTTCCCTTTGCTGTAAGAGACATAGCTAAGATATGGTTGAATTCCTAACCTAGAGAGAGTCTTAACTCTTGGAAAAAGTTGGTTAATGCTTTTTTGGCTAAATTATATCCCCCTCAAAGGATGAGCAAAATTAGAGTGGAAGTTTAAACCTTCAGACGAAGAGAAGGTGAATCCCTCTATGAAGCTTGGGAAAGATACAAACAATGGATCAGGAGGTGTCCTCCTGACATGTTGTTAGAATAGTCTATCATAGGCGTGTTCTATGATGGTCTATCTGAGATGTTCAAAATTTCATTGGACAGCTCTGCAGGTGGATCACTCCACATGAAGAAAACACCTGCAAAAGCAAGAGAACTCATTGAGATGGTTGCAAACAACCAATTCATGTATACTTCTGAAAGGAATCCTATAAATCATGGGATCTCTCAGAAGAAAGGAGTTTATGAAGTTGATACTCTGAATGCCATATTGGCTCAGAACAGGATCTTGACCCAACAGGTCAATATGATCTCCCAGCATCTGACTGGAATGCAAACTGCAGCTGGCAGTGCTCAGGATGCTTCTTCTAAAGTAGAGGCTTATGATCCTGATCAACCCATCATGGAGGAGGTGAATTACATGGAAGAACCCTATGCCCCTTATGGAAGGATCAACAGAAACCTCAGTAAGGTTTCAATTATCAAGGTGGTAGGAACCAGAATAGGTTCAACAACAACCCATCATTCCCATCTTCTCAAGGGAATATGAAAACCTCTAAGTAGAGCCTCTCTAACTTAGTAACTCGAGTTTTCAACCTCTCTAAGACCACTCATAGTTTCATTAATGAAACAAGGTCCTCCATTAGAAACGTGGAGGTGCAAGTTGGTCAACTAAGCAAGAGAATCCCTGATATTCCTCCTGAAACTCTTCGTAGTAATACTGAGGTAAATCCTAGAGAATAATGCAAGGCCATAACTATGGAGGTAGAGGCCAAATCAGAGAAGATTAGGAAGGCATTAAACGCCAATAAAGTAGCCTTCACTGGGCGTTCAACGCCCTCAATGGCAGCAAGCCTGGCGCTGAACGCAACTAAGGAACCCCTCACTGGGCGTTCAACGCCCATCTTGGCATCAGAGCTGGCGTTGAACGCCAGCCAGGGAGCACTGGCTAGGCGATCAACGCGCAAACATACAAGCTTTCTAGCGCTGAACGCCAGTAAAGAGCCCCTTACTGGGCGTTCAACGCCCAACCAGGTAGGTTTTCTGGCACTAAACGCAAGTGAGGAACCCCTCACTAGGCGTTCAATGCCCAAAGATACAGCCATTATGGAGCTGAACGCCAGTGAGGAACCCTTCACTGGGCGTTCAACGCTCATACACTCAGGGAAGCTGGCATTGAACGCCAGCAAGGACATCCCTGCAAGGCGTTCAACGCCCAAAATGCTAGAGGGATTGGCGTTTAACGCCAGTAAGGGTGGACAGCAAGGGCGTTCAACGTCCAAAGAGCTATCAAAGCTGGCGTTGAACGCCAGTGAAAACACACCCTTTGAGTGCTTAAATCCCACTCAAGAACCCTCTAGCCCAAAACCAAAGGAAACCATAAAAAATATAGAGGTTCCTTTGAATGCACTTCTGCAGTGCATGAGTTCTGATGATTACTCATCCTTGGATGAGGATGAGGACACTAGGGAAGAGCAAGTTTCTCGGTACCTAGGAGCTCTTATGAAGCTGAATGCCAAGTTATTTAGTACAAAGCCTCTGGAGGAAGAACTTCCACTGCTTTGAAAAGAACTCCATTCTTTGGTTCAATAGAGGCTACCTCAGAAGCTTTTAGATCCTGGATGCTTTCTGATTCCTTGCACCATAGGCACTATGACCTTTAAGAAGACTCTGTGTGACCTAGGGTTAAGCATGAACCTCATGCCACTCTCTGTAATGTAGAAGCTGGGAATCCTTAAGGAACAAGCTGTAAACATCTCATTAGAGATGGCAGACAAGACAATGAAGAAGCCACATGGCTTAGTAGAGGATGTCTTGGTAAAAGTTGAAAACCACTACATTCCTGCAAACTTCATAGTCTTGGATATTGGAGAGGATGAGGATGACTCTGTCATCCTTGAAAGACCTTTCCTAGCCACTGCCAATGCTATCATTGATGTGGCTAAGGGAGAACTGACCCTATAATTAGGGGGGGATCACATCTTATTCAAGATGCCTCATCCCAATTCTCCCTCTAAAAGAGAGATAACAGCGCAAAGCTTTACAAAGCCCCCAGACATCAATTCTAAGTTTGGTGTTGGGTAGCCCTCAACAAGCTCTAAGCACAAAGGTACTAAGAAGAAAGTACCTAAAGGCTGGAAGGACAAGAAAGTCCCAACAGAAGGCCTCTCACCTTGAGGTGCTAAAAAGCCAGCCTTACCACATACAGTGAGTCATATCTTGTCTCTAGAGCATGTGGAGCTCATTCATGAGAGGACAGAAGAAAGTTCACTGTAAGGGGCAAAAATCTAAGCCCATACTCACCTCCGTAAGGAGCTAACCATCAAGCTAGCGACGTTAAAGGAGCGCTTGTTGGGAGACAACGCAACCTTAATTAATTATTTTCATTTTGATTTTCTTTCAGTTAATTTAGAGTCATGATCATATGCAGCAGTCAGAATAGAGATAGAATTTCACAGCAGTAAAAACAGAACACTCTGGATGGAGTGTTAAAGTTGAACGTTAGCCAGGGTATCCCTGCTGGGCGTTCAACACCCCTCATGGGCAGCATTGCTAGCGTTGAATGCAAGCTAGGGAGTAGCCCCTGGGCATTCAAACGGCAATGCAAAGAAGCAGGGAATCTGGATTCCCTAGCCTCTCAGGACCAATGGGTCTCACAACATCTTTCACCTACCCCACTTATTCCTACCTACTTTCACACTTCCCCATACACACTTCCCTATAAACCCTAGCCCAATCACATCCATACCACTTCCCCAAAACCATCATAACTCCCACCAACCCCAACCCACTTCAAAATCAAATTTCTCCCCCAAAACCCACCCTATGGCCGAACCATACCCTTCCCCACTCCTATAAATATCCCTCTTCATAACCCTTCATACACACACCTCGCTTACCCTTATACACCCCACAAGGCCAAGCCCTCTCTCTCCCTCTAGCTTCTTCTATTTTCTTCTTCTTCTACTCCTTTCTTTTCTTTTCTTTATTTTTGCTCAAGGACGAGCAAAGTTTTAAGTTTGGTGTTGGAAAAGCATAGCTTTTTTCTTTCCATTACCATTCATGGAATCCAAGTTTGGAGACTCCTCTAGAAAGAGGAAAGGAAAGACAGTAGCCACTCCCTCTGAATCTTGGGAGATGGAGAAATTCATCACCAAAGCCTATCAAGACCACTTCTATGAAGTAGTGGCAGAGAAGAAAGTGATCCCGGAGGTCCCTTTCATGCTCAAGAAGAATGAGTATCCAAAAATCCGAAGAGAGATCTAGAGAAGAGGTTGGGAATTCCTAACTAATCCCATTCAGGATGTTGGGATTTTAATGGTGCAAGAGTTCTATGCTAATTGTTGAGCGGATATTTTATACGCTTTTTGGACATCATTTTCATATAGTTTTTAGTAGTTTTTATTTAGTTTTTATTAAGTTTTTATAGGTTTTAGTGTTCAATTCACATTTTTGGATTCTATGGAGTTTGTGTTTTTGGGCAATTTCAGTTATTTTCTGGCTAAAATTGAGAAGCTGGAGCAGAAGTCTGATTCAGAGACAGAGAAAGCACTGCAAATGCTGTCCAAATCTGACCTGCTTGCAATCAGAAGTGCTTTTCTAGAGCTACAAAGGTCCAAATGGAGCGTTTTTAACTGCTATTGAAAGATAACTTTGGCGCTTTCCAGTAATATATAATAGTTTATACCTTGCTTTGGATTATAAGCCCTAAAACTGGCGTCCAACGCCAGCTTCCTGCCCCCTTCCAGGCATTCAGCGCCCAAAGAGTAGAGCCCAACGTCCAAAGGCCCAGAGAGGATCCCCTAGCTGGTGTTCCATGCCCCAGGAGCCTCATGGCACATGGATCTCATCAAATCTCAGCCCAAACACTCACCAAGTGGGCCCCTAAAGTGAATTTTAGCACTACATAGACTATTTTACCCTTACTTGTCATTTGTTTAGTATTTAAAGTGTATTTTACATCAATCACGGAGATCATACACCATTCATATTCTTTTCATTGTATTTTCTCTTCAAAAAGAGTTTCTAAACCTCCTAGGTTGAGGGGAGGAGCCCTGCTTAATCTTATGAATTAATAAAAGTATTACTGTTTCTCTTCGATCCGTGTTTGATCAATTCAAAGATGTATATCTGTTCTTTATCAATATGAATGCGTTGAACTAGCATAAGGTTATCACATTTTACATGGGTTCAGAGTGCGTCTTTCATCGGACAATGATGAACCACCAGCTTGAATATACGTCTCTCAGACGATTTCATTGGGGACTTCTCGAGACATCAGTTCAGTCGATTTACAGGGAGATTATGGTCTCTGTGGTAGAGGCTAGAACACTAAGAAGCTTCACCCTCAATTAGAATGGATCCGCACTAAACCTGGAGTTCAGATCTGGAGGAGTACTGGCAATTGCTCAAACCAGTGTCAATCACATACAGCCTGCCATTGAAGAAATCATTGACAAGCAAAGGAAGCAGTAATACCAGAGTTAATTCAAAAAAACAAAGCAACTCCAACTCTTAACTCTATTCCTATAACTTAATCCAATTGGTTTTACCCCTTTCGGACAATTTTCCTACAACTCTATTCCTATTCTTATAATTAAACATTGTAATTCCCTCTTTCAAATCAACAACCTTCTGATCTGCCTGACTAAGACCTGCAAGATAACCATAGCTTGCTTCAAACCACAATCCTCGTGGGATCGACCTTGACTCGCTCAGGTATTACTTGGACGATCCCATGCACTTGCTGGTACACTAGTACGAAGGTATGGGGATTCGTGCTACCAAGTTTTTGCCGCCGTTGCTGGGGATTATTGAGTTTGGACAAACTACCGGATTATCTTTCTCCCTAGATCAGGTATTTTCCTTAATTTTGTTAGTTTTTCTACTTTTAATTTTCTTCTTCCAATTTTTTGAAAAATCAAAATTGTTTTTTAAAAATATTTTTTCTTTTCTTTGTTCAATTTTTGTTCTTGGTATTGAGTCTTCCATGTTCTTATTTTCTGTTTTTCAATTAACCTTTTTCATATAGTTTATTTTCAAGCATCCTTAGCTTTCTGATTGAGATACTTTATTTGTGTTCTTGTTGAGTCTTTTATTTTTATTTTCTTTTCCTTTTATTTTTTGAAAAAAAAATTCTAACACTTTTTCAAAAATATTTTTATTTTTCTTATTTAATCTTTGTTCTTAGTTTGAGTCTTTTTGTTTTTTTTCTTGTTGAGTTTTTCGTCCCTTTTGAGTTTTTCTTTCAAAAAAATTTTCAAAAATAGTTTCTTTGGTTAAATCTGGTTTCACTTTCTAAGTTTGGTGTTTTCTTGTTGTGTTTCTTTTAATTTTCGAAATTTTGCTTTTGGTTTTATAAAAACTTTAAGTTTGGTGTTCTTTTTATGTTCTTGTGTTCTTTGAGTCTTTGAATTTTGTTCTTCGTGTTTTTGTCAATATTCAGAGTGTTCTTTAGTCTTGTATGTGTTTTGTGTTTTTCTTTTTCATCATAAAATTCAAAAATAAAAAAATATTGTTTTTATTTTTATTTTAAGTAATTTTTGAAATTTTAAGTTAAAAATTCAGATTTTAATTTTAAATTTTTTTATCTTATCTTATCTTAATTTTAAAATTCAAAAATCAAATCTTTTCAAAATAAAAAATCACATCTTTTTCAAAATCTTATCTTATCTTATTTCAAAATTTAAAATTTCAATTTTCAAAATTTTAAAATTTAAATTTCAAATTTCTATTCTCAAAATTTAAAATTCAAAATTCAAATTTTAATTTTTAAATTTAAATTTTCAAAATTTGACTTTTTCAAAAATCAAAACTTTTCCAATTCTCTATCTTACTGACTTTTTCAAAATTCAAATTTTAAAACTTCATAATTCAAATTTCAAAATTCAAATTTCAATATCAATTTTCAAAATTTAAATTTAAATTTTCAAATTTTAAATCTTAAATTCAGATTTCTTTTTAATTAGTTACTTATCTTCTCTTTCCTCTTTTTCAAAACTTCCTAACTAACTCTTCTATCTCTCAATTTTCGAAAACTCCTCTTCCACATCTCTTTATTTGCTTTCGACTTTTTTTCCTTTTTAGTTAATTAATTTTAATTTTGGTTAAAAAAATTATCTTATCTACTTCTATCTCTTCTTCTACTCCTTCTATCTTCTTCCTTCTTCATCCTCTACCTTTCTTAATCATGAACTTAAGTGGGAATGAAGAGTTCAGAAGAACTCTGGGATCTTATACAAATCCCAATACTGACTTCTATGGAAGAAGCATCAGCATACCTCAAATCAGAGCTAGTAGCTTTGAATTAAACCCTCAACTTATAGCTCTGGTGTAGCAAAACTGCCAGTATTCTGGGCTTTCTCAGGAAGAACCTAAAGAATTCTTTGGAGATTTCTTAAGTATTGCTGACATAGTACACAATGAGGGAGTGGAATAAGAGGTTTACAAGTTATTGCTCTTTCCTTTGGCTTTAAAGGATTAAGCAAAAAGGTGGTTGGATAACTAGCCTAAAGCTAGTTCAAAAACTTGGAAACAGTTAGTGGACAAGTTTTTAAACCAATACTTCCCCCCGAGAAAGGTGACCCAGCTGAGACTGTACATCCAAGGCTTCAAACAAGGAGAAGGTGAATCTGTTTATGTTGCCTGGGAGAGGTATAAGAGGATGCAAAGAAAATATCCCACTAAAATATTTTCAGAATGGGTACAGTTAGACATCTTCTACTATGGGCTTTTAGACATGGCTAGAATGTCTTTGGACCACTCTGCTGGTGGCTCCATAAACATGAGAAAGACCATTCAAGAAGTCCAAGAGCTTATTGAGACAGTTGCCATTAATCAGCATCTGTACTCATCTCATGAGGCCTCTATAAAAAGAGAAGTTAAGGCAGTAGTTGCTGAAGCTAACTCTCCAGAGCAGGATGGCCCATTGACTCAAGAACTGCAAGCCCTTGCCCAGCAAATGCTGGAACTGCAAGAGGGTCTTCGAGAAACTCAGGCTTCTAACAGAAATGTAGAAGCCCAGTTGAGCAAAACAAGGCAGCAGTTATCTAAGCAGATAACAAATGAATGCCAAGCCATTTAACTGAGGAGTGGGAAAATCTTAAGCTCCCAACCTTAGCCCAATAAAAACAAAAAGCCCATAGAGGATAATCAGATCTCTGCACAAGAGGGTTCTGGGCGGTCAAACGCCCAGAGAAGTACCACCCCTGGCGTTGAACACTTGGAAAGGACAGAGACTGGGTGTTCAAACGCCCAGAGAGGTATCCCTCTTGGCGTTGAACACCAGGAATGGGCAGAGACTAGGTGTTCAAATGCCCAGGGGGTAGCAGCATGGGCGTTGAACACCCAAGAAAGGGAGGTCAGTCATTCAGTGATAACAACCCTCCTTAGAAAGCTGGTAACCCCCATTCCAGCATACAAGGCATTCGGCCTCCATTAACCAAGGTTGATGATTATAAGGCTAAGATGCCATATCCTCAAAAACTCTATCAAGAGGAAAGGGATAAACAGTTTGCCCGCTTTGCGGAGTATCTCAGAACATTAGAGATAAAGATCCTTTTTGCAGAAGCTCTTGAACAGATACTATTCTGAGGGTTACCTGAAACTGAAGGTCGATCTCGGATGAGATCTGCTGCGGTGGCCGGAGCTGTCGTGTCCAACTTGTTGGATATGGTGGAGCTGGAGATGTTGCTGATCCTTCAACACCGGAGGGTGGTGGTACCTGCAAGAGACTCCGATGCTTAAGTTAGCATGGGCTTTAAGCAGGTTTTTAGTAGAATCAGAGTATGAGTTATACCTGGGTACTCTAGTGTATTTATAATATTGTAGAATGATCTTTCCTGGAGATAAGATATTTATCTTATCTTATCTTTGAGTGGAGTTATCTTTATCTTTTAGGGAACCGCCATTATCTCTCTAGGCCTGAGCTACCTTTGGACTTGGGTCGTGTTTCCTCTGTTTGGGTCCTTTTCTGGGCTTTCCTGGTGATTTGGCCGAACTCTTTGAGAAGAGGTCGGGTAGTTCTGACCTGAAGAGGTCGGTCGACTCAGCCCGGGTCGAACAGCTCGACCTAGGGTATGAACAATGCCCCTGCTCGAGCGTGGTCTTCCTTTTGAGGTCGAGTCCTGGTTTAGGACTTCGATCCTTCTCTAGAGAAGCCGAGCTCGAGCATTCTCGACCCCTTCTTGTAGAGCTTCCATTTGAATGCGGATCATTTTTCTCACTTCTTTAACTTTGAAAACGCGCGTTTCTTGCTTTGGGAACGTGCGAGGGTTTTTAATAACCCATTAACTCCTCTTTTTGCCGTTTTGCCTCTTTTCATTTTGAATTACCAAAAGACTTTCTTTCAGTTTTCTCTCTTCGCTTCCTGAAACTCCATTTTTTACCCTTCTATTTTCTGGCTTGCTTGGGACTCTTTCTTTTCGGTTGCTCCCGAGTTTTCACGTCTTCGCGCTTCTCCTTATTTTCAGAGGTGACTGTTGGTGCTTTCATTCTTTCGAAAGGTGATCATCTGGTGCGGCCTCGTTGTTGCCTCAATTCCTCAGTGCTTATAGTCTCGTCCCATTTGCAGGTTGGTTTTCTTTCTTCTTCTTTCTTTCTTTTTTCTTTTTCACGCTTGCATTGTTCTTTATGATGGAGAGCTTGAATTTTTTCTTTGTCTACTGTGTCTGATTGTTTCTTCGATATGCACTATTTCTAGGGTTTATACACCTTTTCTCGTTTCCTGCTAGCTGATGCTTCTCGGGCTTTGAATGTTGTTATTTCTTTTGATTGTGTCCTCGCATTTGAAGTTTTGGAATGATGAACTGTTTGATTCTGAAAAAAGGTTTGCATCTTTTTGATGATTTCCCTTTGGCATGTTTGATGCATTAATAGTTTCCTCTGCTGATAGATAAAAGGATACGATTTTGATGACTTTCTGGTTTGTGATTTTTTCCTTTCAGAGTATTGCTCTGTTGAAAGAGGGTTATTTTCTTGTTAGGAGGTGTCGAAATGTAGGCTTGTAGGTTTTTCCTGAGTCCTAATTCTGTTACTGCCTCCAAAGGATGCCCCTGGATATTTGGTGTAAGTCCTGGGGTTTCCTTTTGTTGTTATATCTGACTTCTTAACATTTGCGTGCTTTAGTCCGATTTTTATCCATTTATGCCCGAGTTGCTTTCTTTGACTTACCCGAGCTATTTCATTCGTAACCCATTTTCCTTTTTCTTACTGTGAGACTTAGTTGACCCATGTCTTCTCGCAAAAATATTGTCGAGACATCCTCCAGAGTCCCCGAGGGTATGTCGGACTGGCTGGACTCCCTCGTTTTGATGTGTGTTTCTGTGGTAAATTCTGAGTACTGTCCGGAGCTTAGGAAACATTATAGTATTTGTAGCAATCGGGAGCAAGAGAAGGATTATGAGTTAGTAGCGCCTGATCATGACGAGAGGGTTTGTTTTCCTTCCTTGGTCCAGCGGGAACGTTCCTTCTTTTATGCCTATGACTATTTTTTCAGCCAAATGAACATTACCTTTCCCTTTACTTCTTTTGAGACAAATTTGTTGTGGTCGTGCAATGTATCTCCATCCCAACTTCACCCAAATTTGTGGGGTTTCATTAAAATCTTACAACTGTTGTGCTAAGAATTCGATGTTAAACCTTCTGAAACCCTCTTTCTTTACCTCTTTGTTTTGACAAAACCTCGGGTGGCTAAGAAGAAGGCTTCTTGGGTATCTTTCCGAGCTGCCCAGGGAAAGAAAGATTTTGCCATGTATGATGAATCTTTTAGGGATTTTAAGAACTATTTTTTCAAGGTCCGAGTTGTTGAAGGAGCTCGGCCCTTCTTTTTGGATGAAAATGGCGAGCCCGTCTTTCCTTTAGATTGGCAAAATAATGTAGTTGTGTCTAGATATACTTGGGAGATGTTGGATGAGGTTGAGCAGGCTCTAGTACATGTGTTAGAGGAAAACTGGGGGGAGCCTCCACATCTTGATACTAAAAGGTTTTTAGGGAATCCCTCACTTCTCCGAGCTGAGCTGGGTAGTGACCGACTTTTTTTTCTCTATTTTTCTTTGTTTTATTTTGTTGATTTTGTTTTTTCTCTTCCAGTTTTGTAACTTGGTTTTTTACTGTATTTTTCAGAGATGGTAAAGAATAATGATTCCATGACGGCCTTTAAGAAGGTGAGGAAAGCTACAGCTGCCCAGAATATCTCGGCTAAGGCTGCTGGGGAAGGATCTTCTCAGGTCCCTCCTAAAAAGTTGACCTTGAGCACTTTTGGGCCGAGGAGGGTGATTCCTACTCTTCAAGTCCATTTGGTTGATCCTCCCCAAGCTTCTACTGCTACCTCTTCTCCGACTGCCGGCCCTCTTCCAAAAAGATAGAGGACTGTTGAGCCTTTTAATTTGGACGCCCCTGATTTTGATGTTGTGGAGTTTGTTGATAATTAGATTGCTCCTTATGGTGTTGTTCCTACTGATAATGTATTCATTCTTTGACATCTGGACTTCATTACCCGAAGTAGTATCATGATGGCACATATGGGAGCAGCCTTGTTCTAAACTGCCCAAGATTTTCCGGTTCATGCCACAAAGGCTTTTATGGAGGAGGCCAAGTCAGAATTCGACAGGATCAAGGGGTTGAAGGATGAGCTAGATGCCAGAGTGATCAAGTTGGAGCTTGACTTGGAGAATGAGAAGGCTCGGACTACTGCGGCTGTAACTTCTGCAAATTTGGTTGAAGAGATGGTGCAGCAGCATAAGGATAGCTATGTCCGGACTTATGGTGAGATGATAGAGCTCAGAGAGAGGTTGGAATCTGCTCGAGCTGATTATGCCGAGCTCTAGGGCCATCTTGTGGGCAGTGTGACTTCTGCTTATGAAAATTTGAAGGATCAGGTCCGCGTTCTTGCTCTTGAGCTCGACCTGTCTCTCTTCAGTTTGGACAATACTGTGGAAAATGGAAAGATTGTCCCTGCCCCGGATGAAGATGATGATAATGTAGATCCACCTCCTGTGCCATTGATGCGGGCAGAAATTGGTGAATTAAAAATTATTACAATATATGCATTGCAAGTATAGTTCTTAACTCGCCAAAAATCCACCACTCAATTTAGAAAGGTGTCACAGAAAATTGAAATTTAAAATACTGGGAGTATGAATCCCAGGTCGTCTCCCAACAAGTTGCAGAAAAGGGTGCTATTTTATTAATCAGATGTTTTCGAAAAGGTTTGAGTTGAGTAAACAGGAAATTAAATTGATGAAATTGAATAATGTAAATAAAAGCCTTGACTGGGAGTTGATTACATGGAAGCCCTATTCTTGATGGAACACTCTTAAGATTAATTGACAATTGAGAGTTATTTTATTTAGTTATCCTTTACTAAGTAAGGGAAGGTAAAACAAGTTGGAATACTGTTCTATCCACAAGTCCCAATCCACTCTTGGGAGGATTGGTGTCAGGAACTAGAAAGCAAACCAACAATACCCCAATTACAATCTTTCTCTTGAATCTTCCAACTCAAGGGTTCCTTTCAATCAACTCCCCATCAAGTTAGGGAATTATTCACTCATTGTAAAGGTAAAGTTCGTAGCATATGAAAAGGAATTAAAGAAAGACATTGTAAATAAAAATTAAAAATAGTCAATTAAAAATAAAAGTGATCCTTGTATTAAATAATCCTAAGAATATTCCAATGGTAAAATTAAACAAAGCAAAGAACATGGAAGAGTAAGCCAAGTAAAGAAAACGAACTAGAATGACGAAGTCTTGATGAGGTAATAACTTTTCTCAATATCCCAATGCAAAAAGCTAGAGAAACTAAAATCGTAAGAACTATCAATGTCTAGAGAGAAAAACCTAGGGGAGGAGTAAAACTAGATCTGAAAACTAAAACTTGTGTAGAATAAATATTGTCTTTGGTTTTTGCATATTCTCTGGCTCTAGTCTGCTGTTCTGGGCCGAAAACTGGGTCAAAATAGGGTCCAAAATCGCCCCCAGTGAATGCTGTAGATTATGCAGATCGCGCATGCCACGCGATCGCATCATCCATGCGGATGCGTCATTCGCGCTTTTCCTCGCCACGCATTCGCGTCGTCCACGCCTCTGCGTCACTCGTGCTTTTCCAGTCCGCGCGGTCGCGTGAGCCATGTGGCTGTGTCACTGCGATTTCTCCTCTTTCGCGCGGTCGCATGAGCCATGCGGCCGCGTCACTTCTCGCTGGTTATCTCCCCAATTTCTTGTGTTCCTTCCATTTTTGCTAGCTTCCTTTCCAATCTCCAACTCATTCATGCCCTATAAAGCCTGAAACGCTTAACACACAGATCACGGCATCAAATGGAATAAAGGAGAATTAAAATGCATAATTAAAAGTCTCTAGGAAGCAGTTTTCAATCATGTAATAATTTCAGGAAGGAAATATAAATGCATGCTAAATTAATGAATAAGTGGGTAAGGATCATGATAAAACCCCACAATTAAACACAATATAAACCATAAAATAGTGGTTTATCAACCTCCCCACATTTAAACATTAGCATGTCCTCATGCTTAATTGAAGGAGATAAAGTGAATAAGTATGAACATGCAAAAACTCATGCAATGTAATGCAATCCTATATATATATATATATATATGAATGCAACTATATGATTCTTGTCCACTTGATCAAAAGTAAATAAGCTCTTCAAAACAATTACAAATCAAACTCCACTAATTCTATTATCATACAGTAAGACAGATAAAAGTGCAAGAAGATAGCTCATGAAAGCAGGGAACATGGAAATTCAAGCATTGAACCCTCACTGATGATGTATGTACGCTCTAACCTCCCTAGTGTATAGGGTAATCACTCTATCCTTCTCTAATCATGCTCTCTAACTTTTGTTCTTCTCCTAACCAATCAACAACAGTTAATATACCAATGCAAATATCATGAGGTCTTTTCAAGGTTGTAATGGGGCCAAGGTAGGTAGGGATACATGTATGGTCAAGTGAGCTTATAAATTGAATCTTTAATTAACCCAAGCTTCAACCCAACCTATATAACTTGCATAACCTTAGAATTCATACCTAGCTACCCAGAATTCCCCTTTTACATTCCATACTCATGTATCAACTTCTTATTTTAATTTTTATCATATGTGCATTGATCTTCGAATTCTCAATTCAGCATTGGGGTAATTTTTGTCCCCTTATTTATTTATTGATTTTTTTTAAAGTAAAAATAAACATAGCTTATCAATGCACATAGATTTTTAATTCTTATAGTTTCACATGAGTAGGTATCCAAATTCCCATTAAATTATCATGACACATTCCCTTAATAACTTTTGTTCCCACAATTTCCCATATTTAACTAGCACACACAATTCTATCTTAAGCTAACCAAAGATTCAATTTGGGATATACAATTGTTTTTCCGCTTAAGGCTAGTAATGTGGTGAAATATAGAACAAATGGGATTTAAAGGCTCAAAGTGGTTAACAAAGGTAATTGAAAAGGGTAGGCTTAATTTGGATAAGTGAGTTTAAACAAATGATGGCCTCAATCATGTGCAAGCATATAAATATAATAAATATTGGACATATAAGATAAAAGAAAATATAGATTATAATCATAGAGAAGTAAACACACAAGAATAAAATAATTATGGTTAAATAATGTAACCAAGCATAAAGGCTCAAATCTTCACAGGTTGTGTGTTCTTTAGCTCAAACATCATGTTCCAAATACAACTTCAAGCAAATTTATCATAAAAATATGAAAAATTTTGTGAAATTTTGTTCCAAAGATAGAGTCTTAGAAGAAACTTATTGTCTTTTCAATCAAGTGGAGCATGCATGCAACTAACCTATTAATATGCAATTTATCCTATTCTATAAAAGAAAGAAAATCTTACTAAATATCCTAATTTATTGGTGCTAGGGAAGAGAAATTACCTCCGGAAGTCAGGTACTGACCGACCTCCCCACACTTAAGGCTTTGCACCGTCCTCGGTGCCATCTGTCAGGAACAGGGGTGGGCTGGTAGCAGTATCTCCACAGTCGGGACCATCATGGCTCCCTGTGCTGGTAAAAAAAGTGGAGTCCGGGGTGTCTGAGTCCTTGAAGTGTCCCTTGAGTAGCTCCTTGAGGTGTTTGAATCGGTGCTCGTTACGACGCTCTCTTAACTTCGCTTTCTGTTCTTGCCGATCCAATCTTTTGATTATCTGCTGGAGTAGTTCATCTGTTGTAGGTGCTTGTGGTGTTGAAGAAGGAATATCTTCAACTGGAGCAGTAGGAAGGCTTGTAGTGGCTGCTGAGAGTCGGAGGTATTTCCCATTAGGGACATACTGATCATCCAGTGGAAGCATGGCTTTGGTGTCTCCAGCTCTGTAGGAAACTCCGGATGCTGAGACAAGATCTGAGACCAAGGCAGGAAAAGGTAAGTTGCCGCAATTTGTACGTGTCCCATGGCATTCTGGATATGTCTTGGTAGATTTAGAGGCTGGTCTGTAAGGATGCAACATAGTAGAACGGCCATGTCTGCAGTGAAGGAGGACTCGTGAGTGCTCGGAAAGACGTAATGGGATATGATCTGTGCCCATACGCAAGCCTCCAAGGTAAGTGCTGAAGCTGATATTCCCTTAGGGTGGGTACGATGGTATCCGTAGATCCAACGGCTGCCAGGTAGTGCGATGACTCTGAGAACAGCTTCCCAGTCAAATTGGTACATCTGGCGCTTGAGTGCGGCTTCTTGAAAGGCGTCCAATCCTTCTGGAATAGCGGGAAGACTCAAAGCTTGTTGAATAGCCTCTTCTGTAATGGGGACTTGCTTCTGATGGACAAAGACAGACTGCAGGGTAGGCAGGTGGAAGTTAGACTAGAACTCGACTACCCAAGAAAGATTGACCTGCTTCTGTTGTGTCTGTAGGAAACCCCATTGTCTTCGTTCAATTTGCGGTTCAACAAAAGTAGCAATATTGGGCGGGAGGATAAGAAGGTGTTTGTTGTTGTAACTCCTTTCAGCCAGGATGGGGAACATATGCTCACAGTAGCGATTGGAAAATCGCACAGTGTCCTTAGCTCGAAAGGCTTTCTCCTTTTCATCAACCTTTATGATCCTCTTAACTCGTTTTGTTGAGAGCTTGACTGCAGTTGAAGAAGGCTCTGCCACTAGTGCTCTTTTAGTTCCTCTTCTTGCTGGAGGTTTGGGAGTAGCTTTCTCTTTTCCTTTCTTGGTGGCCATCCTGAAAAGGGAAGAGAGAGTAAATTGAATTCAAAGAGATATATAGCAATGAAGAGAACAAAAAAAGATGGTTATAAATGCACATTAAAAGGTAAATGATGTTAACACACGCTCATGAGTACATGTGAAAGATCATTAATGGAAAATAGTTAGTGCATATGATGACAAGTGAATGCAAGGTGTTTATTGGCATGCCGACAAAGGGCATGAGTAGCATAGATCAAGCATCACTTTGTAGCAAACCATCACGTTTGTATTGACAATTAAATTCAATTAATATAATAGTAAAGGAAATTTGTGAAAAGCAAGCATTGAATAGTAGAATATAATAGAGAAGTGCATAATGCCATACGGGATTTTTCACAAACACATAGCATGCATGGTGAAGAAGGTATAGAAAGTATTAAAGTGAACATGCAAGCAACCCTTTAAAGAAAATAATATATAATTGTCAAACAATTTGCAACAATCCACAAGCATATAATGAAGAATAATGACTCAAATAAAATTCCAACACCAAGTAAAAAGGAAAGAAGAAGAAAGAAAATATGAATAATGAAAAGAATAAGAAAAGAAAAGAAAATAATATATAAAATAAGAAGAATGATAGAAAAGAAAAGGGTGAAGAAGAAAATAAAACCTTGTTAATGGAGGTGAGGGAGAGAGAGTGAAAGGTGAGATAGAAGGAAGAAGGGAGGAGGAAGAAATAAGGAGGGAAAAGAAAAATTAGGATTTGGAGAAGAGAAAGATAAGATATTTGGCAATTTAGGTTGAGCTGTGTGGCGCAAGCGACGCGATCGCATGGGGCACGCGGTCGCGCGACTTGCGCTTAAGGTGATGGACGCGGTCGCATTGGTCACACAGTCGCGTGACCCAGTTTGTGCCAGTGGCGCGAGGGTTGCCTCGCACTCGCACAACTCTCTGTTATAAATCATTAAATGCCAAATTTTAGGTGACGTGATTGCATGGGGCATGCGATCGCGTGAGTAGGCAGTTTATGGGGTACGACGCGGCCGCGTGCAACACGCGGTCGCGTGGTAGGTCATTATGCCCATACGACGCGGACGCGTAGGCGACGCGGTCGCGTGGGCTGATTTGTGCCACTGGCACTCCTCCAGCCACACTCCAGCATGACTCTCTGTTCATTTTTATTTTTCTCCCATATCCTTGCGACGCGGACGCGTCGCTGATGCAGTCACGTCGCGTGGCATTTTTCTTTTCTTTTTTTTTTTAAATAAAAGTATGTAAATGCAGATGCACGAAGTCTACTAATAAAGAGAAGAGTTATTGGATAAGAAAACTAGAAATAGAGAAAAGAACGATCATACCATGGTGGGTTGTCTCCCACCTAGCACTTTGCTTTAACGTCCGTAAGTTGGACACTCCACTAGCTCAGTCTTTGGCTGTGTGGGGATCTTCCAAGAGGAAGATCTCGAGTTCCTTGTCTTTCTTCCGCTTTTCACCATGGTACAGCTTTAAACGATGTCCATTAACTTTGATAAGCTCCAAGCTCGAAGGATGGCTAAGGTGATAAACTCCATATGGTTCGGCCGTCTCTACTCTGTATGGACCTTCCCATCTTGATCTCAACTTGCCTGGCATGAGCCTTAGTCGAGATTTGTAAAGGAGGACCGAGTCCCCAGGTTAGAACTCTTTCCTCTTGATGTTCTGGTCATGTACAACCTTCATCTTCTCCTTGTGTAGTCTTGAGTTCTCATAAGCTTCTAGGCAAAGGCTCTCCAGTTCTTGCAGTTGTAACTTCCTTTCAGCTCCGGCTTTCTCAATTCCCATATTGCACTCCTTGACTGCCCAAAAGGCTTTGTGCTCTATTTCCACTGGGAGATGACAAGCTTTTCCATAAACTAAGCGAAAAGGACTCATCCCAATGAGTGTTTTTTATGCTGTTCTGTATGCCCAGAGTGCATCTTGTAGCCTGGTGCTCCAGTCTCTTCTATGAGGCTTTACTATCTTCTGCAAGATACGCTTTATCTCTCTATTTGACACCTCGGCTTGCCAATTGGTCTGAGGATGGTATACTGTGGCAACCTTATGAATTATCCCATGCTTCTTCATTAGTCCTGTTAGTCTCCTGTTACAAAAATGGGCGCCTTGATCGCTCACGATTGCTCGTGGTGATCTAAAGTGACATATAATATGGTTTCTCACAAAGGAAACAATAGTGTTAGCATCATCAGTGCGGGTAGGAATTGCTTCCACCCATTTGGAAACGTAATCCACAGCTAACAATATATAAAAATAACCATTAGAATTTGGAAATGGACCCATGAAGTCAATGCCCCAAACATCAAAAATTTCACAGAAAAGCATATATTGTTGAGGCATCTCATCCCTCTTGGATATATTACCAAATTTGTGGCATGGGGGCAAGATTTACAAAATTCAGCAGCGTCTCTAAAAAGAGTAGGCCACCAGAATCCACAGTCCAAGATTTTTCTAGCAGTTCTTTGAGGGCCAAAATGTCCTCCACCCTCAGATGAGTGACAGGCCTCTAAGATGGACTGGAATTCTGATTGAGGCACATACCGTCTAATTATCTGATCAGCGCCACATCTCCATAAATATGGGTCATCCCATATATAATATTTAGACTCGCTTTTCATCTTGTCTCTTTGATGCTTAGAAAAGTTTGGAGGAAATGTGCGGCTAACTAGATAATTAGCTACAGGTGCATACCCAGGGGATACTTCAGATACTGCTTGTAGGTTATCAAATGGAAAATTATCATCTATAGGAGTAGAATCATCCTTAATGTGCTTAAGGTGACTCAAGTGGTCTGCCACTAAATTCTGGTTACCACTCTTATCCTTTATTTCTAAATCAAATTCTTGTAATAGCAGTATCGAACGTATAAGCCTTGGTTTGGACTCCTTTTTAGATAATAGATACTTTAAAGCTGCATTGTCCGAATACACTACTACTCTAGTACCAAGTAAATAAGCTCGGAATTTATCCAGAGCAAAAACAATAGCAAGAAGCTCTTTCTCAGTAGTAGTATAATTGGACTGGGCAGCGTCTAAAGTCTTAGACGCATAAGCAATAACAAAAGGATCCTTACCTTCGCGCTGAGCCAGCGCTGCTCCTACTGCATGGTTGGAAGCATCGCACATGATTTCAAACGGCTGGCTCCATTCTGGTCCTCTCACAATTGGAGCTTGAGTCAGGGTGGCCTTCAGCTTATCAAACGCTTGCTTGCAATCTTCACTGAACTCGAACTCAATATCCTTCTGTAGTAATCTGGATAAGGGAAGTGCTACCTTACTAAAGTCCTTAATAAATCTCCTGTAAAAACCTGCATGGCCAAGGAACGAACAGACTTCCCTCACAGAGGAGGGGTAAGGTAAACTAGAAATAACATTCACCTTTGCTGGGTCTACAGAAATACCATTATTAGATACCACATGTCCTAATACAATCCCTTGTTTTACCATAAAATGACATTTTTCAAAATTCAATACAAGGTTTGTATTAACACATCTATCTAATACTCTAGATAATCCATCTAAGCAAAGGCTAAAAGAATCACCATAAACGCTAAAATCATCCATAAAAACTTCCATACAGTCCTCAATAAGATCAGAGAAAAGACTCATCATACACCTTTGGAAAGTAGCTGGTGCATTGGACAAGCCAAATGGCATTCTTTTGCAAGCATAAGTCCCAAAAGGACACGTAAAAGTGGTCTTTTCCTGATCCATCTAAAAAGCAATAATGTGGAAATAACCTGTGTAACCATCTAAAAAGCAATAATGTGATTTACCTGACAGGCGATCCAGCATTTGATCAATGAATGGAAGTGGGTAGTGATCCTTACGGGTAGCTTGGTTGAGACGCCTGTAATCAATGCAGACTCTCCAAGCATTCTGAACTCTAGTTGCTATGAGCTCTCCATGCTCATTCTTCACTGTAGTGACTCCAGACTTCTTGGGTACCACTTGTACTGGGCTAACCCATTCACTATCTGAAATGGGATAGATGATACCTGCTTCCAATAGTCTAGTCACTTCCTTTTTGACAACTTCCAAGATAGTGGGATTCAATCTTCTTTGGGGTTGATGGACAGGTCTTGCTCCCTCTTTTAAAATTATTCTGTGCTCATATACTTGAGGGTTGATGCCTACTATGTCTGCCAAACTCCATCCAATTGCCTTCTTGTGCCTCCTCAGTACATCAAGTAGCTGCTCTTCTTGTTGAGAAGTAAGTTCCCTTGCAATGATAACTGGAAAATTATGCTCATCTTCGAGATAAGCATATTTGAGATGTGGAGGAAGAGGTTTTAATTCCAACTTCTGATCATGGGAAGGCTCTGGATCATTTGGAACTTGTGAAAATGCCGAAGTGCCCTCATTGTCAATCAAGAGGATCCCCACACTTGGACCTTGTCCAGTGTGCCTCTCTTCTAACTCTTCCTTGTGAACTGCAGCTACAGTTTCATCTATGACATCACACTGAAAGATAGAATGATCTTCTGGAGGGTTGTTTATGACTCCATTCAGATTGAAGATTACTATGTGGCCATCTATTTCAAAAGATTATGTTCCCAAAAAAGCATCCAATTTGAATTTTGATGTCTTTAGGAATGGTCTCCCAAGTAGGATTGATGATGGCTTATCTGAGTCATTATGGGGCATCTCCAAGATATAAAAATCAGTGGGAAATGTAAGCCCTTTAATGTTCACTAAAACATCTTCAGCAACTCCAGCCACTGTAATAATGCTTTTATCTGCTAACACAAAACGAGCTGCCAACCTTTTTAAGGGAGGGAGCCTCAAAATATCATATATAGACAAGGGCATTATACTAACACACGCTCCTAAATCACACATGCAATCATAAATTACTACTCCACCAATAGTACAACTAACTATACAAGGGCCTGGGTCACTACACTTCTCAGGTAATCCTCCCATTAAAGCAGATATGGAACTACCTAAAGGAATAGTTTCTAATTCATGAATTTTGTCCTTATATATACATAAATCTTTTAGAAACTTTGCATATTTAGGTACTTGTTGAATAACATCAAAAAGAGGAACAGTTACCTCAACCTTTTTGAATATTTCTACCATTTTGGGATCGGGTTCCAGCTGCTTCCTGGGCTTCCTTGCAAGTTGTGGAAATGGAATGGGAGTGGTATTTTCTGTAGTGTCTGTGCCTCTTGGTACTTCCTCCTGTGGTTGGGCTTCTTCTTTTTCAGTTATGTCCTATATGTCTTCTTCCTCTTCAACATCTTCTATTCCTATGACCTCTTAAGCTGAGGCTTGCTCTGGTGGGCTTGGCTCCTCCTGATTCCTCTCCTGCAGTGTGGTTCGGACCTTAGGGTGATGGCATTAATGCCCCCCTTCGGATTGGGTAATGGTTGGGAGGGAATTCCAGTGGAACTTGAAGGTTGGTTATTGGAATTTTGCATTGATCCAATCTGTGAGACAAGAGCATGAAAAGTAGCGGTCAGACCATTCAGACTGGCATTAATGTTATTTTCCATGGTCTGTTGACTTCGCTCAAAAAATTTTAGTAACTCTTCATTAGGAGATGAAGAAGGGTGAGTAAATTGAGAGGTCTACTGTTGGGTATTCTGTGGTCCTTGGGACTGCCTCAGGTGAGGTGCTCTATAAGGTTGGTTCTGCTGCCTGTTGTTGTTATTATTCCACCTCTGATTTCCCTGATTATCTCTGCCTCCTCTGTTATTGTTGTCCCTCCAATTCTGGTTAGAATTGTCCTGCCATCCATGGTTATTATTTCCACCTTGATTGTACCCTTGGTTGGGGCGGTCATAGAAGTTATGAGTGGATGCCACCATGTTGTCTTCCTGTTGGAGTTGCGGGCATTCATCAATATAATGGCTATAATCAGCACAAATTCCACAGACTCTCTGTGGGACTAACTGTTGGTTTTGCTGTGGTGAAGGAGGTTGAGCTTTCTGAACTTGTTGTTGATTCAATTGCATTTGCTTCAGCAAGTTGGTCATTTCACAGATACTCTGAGTTAGAGCAGCGGTCTCTCTGCTATAGGATACTTCTGCAACGGCTTTTGAACGGCCTTACTTCTATCTGTGGTTCCTAGTAGATTCAGCTAAGTCGCTGATCAATTGCCATGCCTCATCGGTGGTCTTGTACTCTTTCATAGACCCATTGCTAGCACTTTCCAATGTGGTCTTATCTTTGGGCCTCATGCCCTGTGTGATGTAGCTGAGTAACACTATCTTGTCAATCATGTGGTGGGTGCATGCTTCTAGAAGACTATTGAAGCACTCCCAGTATTCAAAGAGAGTCTCGTTGTCATCTTGAACAATCATGGAAATATCTTTCCTCAGTTTATCAGTAAATTCAGATGGAAAGAATTTCTCCAAAAACTCTTTTCAGAGCGTATCCCAGTTGGATACATTTGCTAGGGGTTGAGTGTAGTACCACTGTCTTGCTTTTCCCTCAAGAGAAAACGGGAAAGCCTTTAGCAGAATTGAAGTTTCATCTGTACCATCTCGCCTGACAGTAGAACAGGCTGCCTGGAAATCTCTCAGGTGCTTGATAGGCTCTTGAGTAGGTAAGCCATGAAACTTGGGCATCAAATTGAGCAGTGCGGTCTTTATTTCGAAATCTGTAGCCACCGCTGGGTGATGCGCTTGAAACGGTTGCATTGTAAAATCAGGGGCTCCTTCCTCCTGGATGGTAACTCTTCTGGCTGCCGCCATGTTACCTGTACGTAAATCAACCGAATCAGTAGAACGGGGGCTGGTTTCTTCCTCAGATGGCGTTTCAAATCCGCCCTCAGAGAGGACTAACCGACGCCGAGCTCGCCTTATTCGTGAGATGGTTCTTTCAATCTCAGGATCGAATACTGGCAAGCGTGGATCAGGAAGTGAACGCGTCATCTAGCGAAAGAAACATGCAGCTCATAAGAGCAAAATAAAATAAAATGCAAATAAATAAATTCTAATTAATAACTTTAGCACTCTATTGCAACTCCCCGGTAACTGCGCCAAAAATTGATGCGGGCAGAAATTGGTGAATTAAAAATTATTAGAATATATGCGTTGCAAGTATAGTTCTTAACTCGCCAGAAATCCACCGCTCAATTTAGAAAGGTGTTACAGAAAATTGAAATTTAAAATACTGGGAGTTTGAATCCCAGGTCGTCTCCCAACGAGTTGCAGGAAAGGGTGCGATTTTATTAATCAGATGTTTTCAAAAAGGCTTGAGTTGAGTAAACAGGAAATTAAATTGATGAAATTGAATAATGTAAATAAAAGCCTTGACTGGGAGTTGATTACATGGAAGCCCTATTCTTGATAGAACACTCTTAAGATTAATTGACAATTGAGAGTTATTTCGTTTAGTTATCCTTTACTAAGTAAGGGAAGGTAAAACAAGTTGGAATACTGTTCTATCCACAAGTCCCAATCCACTCTTGGGAGGATTGGTGTCAGGAACTAGAAAGCAAACCAATAATACCCCAATTACAATCTTTCTCTTGAATCTTCCAACTCAAGGGTTCCTTTCAATCAACTCCCCATCAAGTTAGGGAATTATTCACTCATTGTAAAGGTAAAGTTCGTAGCATATGAAAAGGAATTAAAGAAATACATTGTAAATAAAAATTAAAAATAGTCAATTAAAAATAAAAGTGATCCTTGTATTAAATAATCCTAAGAATATTCCAATGGTAAAATTAAACAAAGCAAATAACATGGAAGAGTAAGCCAAGTAAAGAAAATGAACTAGAATGACGAAGTCTTGATGAGGTAATAACTCTTCTCAATATCCCAATACAAAAAGCTAGAGAAACTAAAATCCTAAGAACTATCAATGTCTAGAGAGAAAAACCTAGGGGAGGAGTAAAACTAGATCTGAAAACTAAAACTTGTGTAGAATGAATGTTGTCTTTGGTTTCTGCATGTTCTCTGGCTCTAGTCTGCTGTTCTGGGCCGAAAACTGGGTCAAAATAGGGTCCAAAATTGTCCCCAGCGAATCCTGCAGATTATGCAGATCGTGCATGTCACGCGATCGCGTCATCCACGCCTCCGCATCACTCGTGCTTTTCCAGTCTGCGCGGTCGCGTGAGCCATGCGGCCGTGTCACTGCGATTTCTCCTCTTTCGCGCAGTCGCATGAGCCATGCGGCCGCGTCACTTCTTGCTGGTTATCTCCCTAATTTCTTGTGTTCCTTCCATTTTTGCTAGCTTCCTTTCAAATCTCCAACTCATTCATGCCCTATAAAGCCTTAAACGATTAACACACAGATCACGACATCGAATGGAATAAAGGAGAATTAAAATGCGTAATTAAAAGTCTCTAGGAAGCAGTTTTCAATCATATAATAATTTCAGGAAGGAAATATAAATGCATGCTAAATTAATGAATAAGTGGGTAAGGATCATGATAAAACCACACAATTAAACACAATATAAACCATAAAATAGTGGTTTATCAGCTATCCACCAAGGCTTCTGTTGCCCCGACTTCTCCAACTCCTGCAGTTGAGGTCAACCACCCTGAGTCAGATCCTGATGTTCAGATCCTGAACTGGTTGGATGGGACCGTCGACGCTATCCCCCTCCAGACTCGTCCTCATTCGCCTCGAGATGCCGCCACTGGAGAATCTTTGAATACTTTGTAGTTTTTGCTTATGTAACTTAAAGGCCCGGTTTGTGGGTCTTTAAACTCTATTTTCTGTAGCTTGTAGTGGTTTGACTTTGTAGTTGCTCTTTCTTTAGCAACTTTATTTAGAAAAACAAATGCCTTTGAACTCTTGAGGTCGACCTTTGGGTGGCCTTCTGAGTGTTGATTGTAGTAGCTTTGCTTTTCTTCTTAATGTGTTTTGTTTGTAGTCTTTTTGGAGCTTCCAGGAATCTTTAAGAGTGTTGGAGCTTTTTGCTGCCCGACATCTTTTTGATTTCCTTTGTGTTGGTTTATTTCCTGCTTTGGTCGAAGTGACCTTTGAGGCTAGCCTTGTTTGACTGTTTTTTTAGTATTCTCATAGTACACTTGTGAATTGATTTTGGGAGAGGTCGTGTCTTTCTTTGGGTCGAGCTGTGTCCCTTCTAGTGCAAGCCTTCTGCCGGTCAACTTCTTTCGTTTAGTCTTCGCAAGTTATTTTTAGTAATCCCTTGGATTTACTTTTTATAACTTCTATTGCTTTAATTGGTTTGGGTCGACTTCTTCATGTCGGTCATTTCTAAGTTATTTCTGGTAATCCATTTTTAGTTGGACCTTTCTAGGTCTCTTTTTATGGATTACTTTTTATAACCTTGTAGCTTTTAGTTGGCTTGGGCCGACTTCTTTATGTCGGTCACTTCTAAGTTATTTCTAGTAATCCATTTTCAGGGCTGGCCAGGCCCCTTTTCTATGGCTTACTTTATAACTTTTGATCACTTTGATCAAGCTGGTCCGACTTCTTTATGTCGGTCCATCCTAAATTATTTTTAGCAATCCACTTTTTCTAAGACCTCGTCAAGCCTCTTTCTATGGATCACCTTTTTATAACTTTTGTGGCTTTAATTGATTCGTCCGACTTCTTCACGTTGGCTTGGTCCGAGTTATTTTTAGTAATCCCTTTTTACGGGTTACTTTTTATAACTTTTGGCATTAATCTGTTTTTACCGCATTTTCATCTTGTCTATTTTGTAGAAATCGGGCGGCGTGTTTGCCTTGCCAATCTTTGTCAAAATCGGACGATGAATTTATTTTTCATCATGATCGGTTGGTGAATTTGGATTTCACCTTACCGACCAATAGCCTTCTATGTCAGGTAATTTTGCAGATCTTGTCTTGGTGCCTCGTTAAAAAACCTTTTCAGGAAAAAGAGTGCGCCTTGTCCTAAGATCTTTTATTACTTCCTAACTATAATACCTTCTTAGGTTGCAAGCGTGCCATGACCTTGGTAGTTCTCGCCCCTCAAGTTTGGACACATTGTAGTAGCCTTTTCCCAGTACCTCTGTGACTCGGTAGGGTCCTTTCCAGTTAGCCGCTAGCTTTCGCTCTCTGGGTCGACTTGTTCCGATATCATTTCAAATTAGGATAAGGTCATTGTTGGCGAAACTTCGCTGCATTACCTTTCGATTGTACCTTGAGGCCATGCGACATTTTAACGCCTCTTCTCTAATCCAAGCTCTTTCTCGGATTTCTGGGAGTAGGTCGAGCTCTTCCCCTTGAAGTTGGGAATTGGCTTCTTCGCTGTAGAGGATCGTTCTGGAAGATCCTTCTTCGACTTCTACCGGGATCATTGCCTCTATTCCATAAGCCAATCGGAAAGGTGATTCCCTTGTGGTGGAGTGTGGAGTTGTCCGATATGCCCATAGGAGCTCTTTAGCCCAGGCTCCCTTTGCATCATGTAGCCTCCATTTTAGCCCAGCTAATATGACTTTATTGGTAGCTTATGCTTGTCCATTAGCCTGTGGGTGTTCTACGGATGTGAATTGGTGCTTTATTTTCAAGTCGGCTACCAACTTTCTAAAGCCTGTGTCTGTAAATTGAGTGCCATTGTCCGTGGTAATGGAGTAAGAAACCCCAAACCTTGTGATAATGTTTCTATATAAGAATTTCTGACTTCTTTGCACAGTGGCATTGGCTAGGGGCTCTGCCTCAATCCATTTTGTAAAATAATCTACCGCAACGATGAGGAACTTGACTTATCCCGATTTTTGAGGGAAGGGCCCAAGGAGGTCGAGTCCCCACTTTGCAAATGGCCAAGGTGATCTTATGCTGATGAGCTCCTCTGGTGGGGCGATGTGGAGGTTAGCATGTTTTTGACATGGTGGACATGTCTTGACGAACTCGGTTGCTTCCTTTTGCATAGTCGGCCAAAAGAATCCGGTTCGGAGTACTTTCTTAGCAAGAGCTCGAGCTCCGAGATGATTGCCACATGTGCCACTGTGTATCTCTTCCAAGGCCTGTTTTGTGTTAGAGGTTGGTACACATTTTAGTAGGGGCGTCGAAATCCCTCTCCTGTATAGGATGTTGTTTATGATGGTGTAATATTGTGCCTCCCGCTTTAACCTCTTTGCCTCCTTTTTATCTGTAGGGAGTATCTCTGATTTGAGGTAGTTGATTATGGGAGTCATCCATCCTTGATCCTAACTTGATATGGCTAGGATTTTTTCTTCTTCCAAGATTGACGGGTTCTGCAGTTTTTCCTGGATGAGGCTTCTATTATTGCCCCCTGGTTTGGTGCTGGATAATTTTGAGAGTGCGTCAGCTCGGGCATTCTGTTCCCGAGGTATATGTCAGATCTCATATTCCTTGAATTGTCCAAGTTGTTCTTTGTTTTGGTTCAGGTACCTTTTCATGGCAGGGTCTTTAGCTTGGTAGGTCCTTGCTATTTGCGAGGTGACAACCTGTGAATTACTGAAGATGACAAGTTTTTGGGCACCCACCTCTTTAGCCAGCTTCAAACCAGCCAATAACGCCTCGTACTCAGCCTGGTTATTGGAAGCAGGGAACTCAAATTTCAGGGAGAGTTCGATTTGGGTTCCCTGATTACTTTCTATTATCACACCTGCTCCGCTCCTAATTTTATTTGAGGAGCCGTCCACATAAAGATTCCAATTTTTAAGGACTTATGGGGTGTTAGTATACTTTGCGATGAAATTGGTGGGATATTGGGATTTGATGGCTGTCCGAGCTTCATATTGAAGGTCGAATTCAGACAACTCGACTGCCCATTGTAGGATTCTTCCTGCTAAATCTGTTTTCTGTAGAATGCTTTTCATGGGTTGGTTGGTCCGAACCTTGATGGTGTGAGCTTGAAAGTATGGGCAAAGTCTTCGAGAAGTTAGTATGAGAGCGTAAGCAAACTTCTCTATCTTTTGATAGTTCAGCTCGAATCCCTGTAGTGCTTTGCTAATGAAGTATACAGGTTATTGTCCACTTTCATCCTCCCTAACTAGTGCTGAAGCTACTGCCCGACTTCCTACTGCAAGTTATAGTATGAGTGCTTATCCTTCCCGTGGTCGGGTGAGAATTGGTGGTTATCCCAGGAATATTTTAAACTCCTGGAAGGCTTGTTCGCACTCAGGTGTCCATTCGAACTTCTTTCCCTTCTTTAGTGTGGCGTAGAAGGGGAGAGATCATATGGCTGATCCGGCTAAAAATCTGGACAAGGCTTCCAGTTGCCCGTTGAGTTGTTGCACCTCTTTGACACAGTTCGGGCTTTTCATGTCGAGTATGGCTCGGAACTTGTCCAGGTTTGCTTCGATTCCTCTTTGTGTGAGCATGAAACCCAGGAATTTGCCAGCTTCTATTGCAAAGGTGCATTTCGCAGGGTTAAGTCACATGTCGTACCTTCTTATTGCATTGAACACTTAGGCGAGGTCGGACAGTAATGACTCCTCACTTTGTGTTTTTACTAACATGTCGTCAACATATACTTCCATAAGTTTCCCGATATGGTCTGCGAAGACCTTGTTCATTAATCTTTGATACGTGGCTCCGGTGTTTTTGAGTCCGAATGGCATGACGACGTAGCAGTAGTTCGCTTTTGGCGTTAAGAATGAGGTTTTTTCTTGATCAGGTGGATACATCGGGATTTGATTGTATCCCGAATAAGCATCCATAAACGAGAGGTATTTGTATCCGGAGGAGGCATCCACTAGGGCGTCGATACTTGGGAGTAGTTAGGGATCTTTTAGGCAAGCTTTGTTGAGATCGGTGTAGTCGGGGCACATCCACCACTTCCCATTTGATTTCTTTACCAGGACAATGTTGGCTAGCCATAGTGGGTACTTGAATTCTCTTATGAATCCTGCTTCTAGTTGAGCTTGTACCTGTTCTTCCATAGCTTGAGATCTTTCCGGTCTGAGCTTTCTATGCCTCTGTCGTACTGGCCGAGATCTTGGATATACTGCCAGTTTGTGGCACATTAGTTTGGGGTCTATGCCCGGCATGTCTGCGGCCTTCCATGCGAAGAGGTCGACGTTATCTTTTAAGAATTGTATCAGGGACTCTTTTACATCTCTTTTTAGGATTGCGCCAATATTGGTTGTTTATTTTGGGACATCTCTGATCTGGACTTTTTCTATCTCACCTTCAGGTTGTGGACGAAGTTCTTCCCGACCTCGAATTCCCCCGAGTTCGATGGTGTGGATTTCTTCTCCTTTGCCTTTGAGATTCAGACTTTCATTGTAACAGCGGCACGCTATTTTTTGGTCTCCTTTTATCGTAGTAATCCCTTCTGTAGTTGGAAACTTCATGCATAGATGTGGAGTTGAGACTACTGCAGCGAGTTGATTTAGCGTTGTCCGACCTATTAGGGCATTGTAAGCTGAACTCACGTCGAGCACGATGTAGTCTATGTTGAGTGTCCTTGACCGGTTTCCTTTTCCAAAGGTTGTGTGTAGTGAAATGTTTCCAAGTTGTTGGATTGGAGTATCTCCTAGTCCAAATAAGTTGTTCGGGTATGCTCTGAGCTCTTTTTCCTCTAGGCCGAGTTTGTCGAAGGCAATTTTAAACAAGATATTAGCCGAGCTTCCTCGGTCCACCAGTGTGCGGTCGAGGTTAGTGTTGGCCAATATGCTAGTGATGACCATGGGATCGTCATATCCCGAGATGATGCCAGCCGCGTCCTCTTTAGTGAAAGTAATAGTAGGGAGGTCGGGTGCTTCTTCTCCTCCCTCGACATGATATACTTCTTTAAGGTGTCTTTTGCGAGATGATTTTGAGATTCCTCCTCCCGCAAATCCTCCATGTATCATGTGGACATGTCTCTCTGGGGTACGAAGTGGTCGTTCAGTTCGTCCGACTTCTTCGTCTCTTCTTCTTTTTCTGGGCTCATATGTTTTGCTGGCTAAGTACCGATCTAGTTTCCCTTCTCTCATCAATTTTTCTACGACATTCTTCAAGTCGAAGCACTCGTTGGTGGGATGTCCATAGATTCGATGGTACTCACAATATTCTGTCCGATTTTTGCCTCTTTTTTGCTTTTTAATTGCTCGAGGTGGTGGAATCTTCTCAGTGTGGCATACTTCTCGGTAAACCTCCACAAGGGACACCCGAAGGGGAGTGTAATTGTGGTATTTCTTAATCTTCTCTCCGTGTTGGTCTTCTTTTTTCTTGGACTCTTTATCTTTATCCCGAGACGAGTAGGAGAATTCAGATTTTGAGGTCTCTCCTATTTGAGAGTTTTCCTCCATGTTGATGTATTTCTTTGCTCGTTCTTGCACTTCATTTAGAGATGTGGGATGTTTTTTTGATATGGAGTGACTAAAAGGTCCCTCTCGTAGGCCATTGACGAGGCCTATAATTGCTGCCTCTGTTGGCAGACTTTGTATGTCCAAATATGCTTTGTTGAATATTTTCATATAGTTGCGAAGACTTTCCCGATCTCCTTGCTTGATCCCCAATAAGCTTGGGGCATGCTTGGTTTTGTCCTTCTAGATGGAGAATTTGGCAAGAAATTTCTTGGCTAGGTCATCGAAACTTGTGATGGATCTCGGGGGCAGACTGTCGAACCACTTAATTGCTATTTTTGTTAGGGTTGTTAGGAAGGCTTTGCATCGAATATCATCCGAGGTGTTGGTGAGATACATTCTGCTTCTAAAGTTGCTAAGATGATGGCTTGGATCTGATGTTCCATCGTACGGGGTCATGTCGGGAGCTTTGAAGTCTTTTGGGACTTTGGCTTTCATGATCTCTTTGGTGAATGGGTCTTGATCCTTGTGGGGCTTATCTTCATGACTAGATCAGGTAGTCTTGGTTTTGAGATCGGCTTCCAGCTTTAGGAGCTTGTCCTCTAATTCTCGGCATCGCCTGGTTTCCCTTCGTAGGTCTCTCTTGGCTTCCCGTTGATGCTCGGCCTCTTTCTCGAGCTGTTTGAGGTGATCTTGATGAGCTTGAAGAGCCTCCGTAATTTCCGGACTTGGCGAATTCTTGTCTTTGTTTGGTTGAGAAGTATCTTTTGGTGTGGTGTCTGCGTTTTTATGCGGCGTCCTGTTTTCTAGATCAGAGTCATGGTCATTGTCATGGTTGTCCGCCATGATGATGGGATGACTTCCAGGTTCCCCGGCAACAACGCCAATGTTCCGAGGGTTACCTAAAACTGAAGGTCGATCTCGGATGAGATCTGCTGTGGTGGCCAGATCTGTCGTGTCCAACTTGTTGGATATGGTGGAGCTGGAGATGTTACTGATCCTTCATCACCGGAGGGTGTTGGTACCTGCAAGAGACTCTGATGCTTAAGTTAGCATGGGCTTTAAGCAGAATGTTGTAGAATGATCTTTCCTGGAGATAAGATTGTTATCTTATCTTATCTTTGAGTGGAGTTATCTTTATCTTTAAGAGAACTGCCCTTATCTCTCTAGGCCTGAGCTGCCTTTGGACTTGGGTCGTGTTTCCTCTGTTTGGGCCCTTTTCTGGGCTTTGCTGGTGATTTGACCGAACTTTTTGAGAAGAGGTCGGGTTGTTTTGACCTGAAGAGGTCGATGGACTCAACCCGGGTCGAACAACTCGACCCAGGGTATGAACAGATACCTTCTTATAAAAAGTTCATGAAGGACATTTTAAGTCATAAGAAGGATTGGAGAGAGACATAAACAGTCCTCCTCACTAAGGAATGTAGTGCAATCATTCTGAACAGCTTACTAGAGAAGCTTAAAGACCTTGGAAGCTTTATGATACCATGTACTCTAGGTGATACTTGTACACGGATTGCTCTATGTGACCTTGGAGCAAGCATCAACCAAATACCTGCTTCACTAATAAAGAAGATTAGTTTGACTAATGAAGTCAAACCAACCCGCATGTGCCTTCAACTTGCTGATGGTTCTATTAAGATACCATCATGAATAGTTGAAGATATGATTATTAGGGTTGGACCCTTTGCCTTTCCCACTGACTTTGTGGTATTGGACATGAAGAGGCACAAGAGTGCATCCCTTATCCTAGGAAGACCTTTCCTAGTTATAGGACGGACCCTCATTGATGTTAAAAAAGGGGAAGTAACCTTGAGAGTCAATGAGGAAAATTTCGTACTGAATGCTGTCAAGGCTATGCAGCATCCAGACATTCCTGAGGAATGCATGAGCGTTGACTTCATTGATTCCCTAGTGGAAGAAGTCAACATGGCCGAAAGCTTTAAGGAAGGGCTAGATGATATCCTTGAGGATACTCAGCCTAATTTACTGGAACCTCTGGAAACCTCTGAGAAAAAGGAGAAGCCTCCAAAGCTTGAGTTTAAACCACTACCATCCTCCTTGAAATATACATTTCTGGGAGATGGAGATACCTTTCATGTGATCATAAGCTCTACCTTAGAGACACAGGAAGAAGAAGCACTCATTAAAGTGCTCAAAACACATAGAATCGCCATTGGGTGGACTTTAAGTGACCTTAAGGGCATTAGCCCAGCCCGATGCATGTATAAAATCCTATTGGAGAATAATGCCAAACCAGTGGTACAACCACAGAGGCGTTTGAATCCAGCTATGAAGGAAGTAGTGTAGAAGGAAGTCACTAAACTCTGGGAGGCTGGGATCATTTATCCCATTTCTGATAGCCCTTGGGTGAGCCCTATCCAAGTTGTCCCTAAGAAGGGAGGGATGATAGTGGTTCATAATGAAAAGAATGAGCTGATCCCTAAAAGGACAGTTACAAGGTGGCGTACGTGCATTGACTACAGAAGACTCAATGACGCTGATGAGAGAACTTTTATGTGGTCTAGAATTCACAATAAATTCTCGTTGCAAGTATAGTTTCTAAACCAACAAATAATCCTTTCATACAAAAGATTGTTTGTCACAAGTACAAACCCCTAAAATTATAAAACGAAGTATTAAACCTTAGGTCGTTCTCCCTAGGAATTGCAACAAAGTGTCTTGTTATTGGTTATGAGGTATGTTTTGGGGTTTTTAGAATAAGAGACATGAAATATAAATGGCAATGAAAATAAACTAACAACTAAAAAGGTCTTGGCAAAGGTTGGTGGTCAAGGATCTCTATCCTAATCACTAACCACAACATGAGAATTGGCAAGGATCAACCCCATTAAGTCATCCTCTAACTAATAAAGGAAAGTCAAATGAGCTATGTCAATCCAATACCATAAGTCCTAGTTCTCCACCAAATCAATTAGTGAGATCTAGCGTTAATGGCTCCTAATCGTCAATCACTTGGACATTAGCAACTCAAGAGTTCCTAAGTTACCTTCCCAAACCAAGAGCATAAAATTCTATTCTAAAATCCAACCAAGCATTTTATCAAACAATTGGAAGGCACAAAAGGAAAGCATAGTAAAATTGCAAGGAAAGTAAATCTACACTACTCAATTGCAAGGAATTAAACAACAATAAATCAAATGAACAATAAAGGAACATGAATCATAAATTGCATTAAAGAAAAATAGAAGAAGAAAGAGTGCATCAACAACAAAGTAGGCAATTACAAGAATGAAATACAAAATTAGAGAGAGGAAGAGTAGAGGAACAAGAAATTGTAAAGGAAAAGTAAATCAAAGCATGAAATTAACCTAGATCTAAGAAATTCTAACCTAGATCTAACCTAATCCTAATCCTAGAGAGAAGTGAAAGCTTCTCTCTCTAAAAACTAACTTTCCCTCCAAAACTACTCTAAACTAAACTAATGATCAAATGTATGTTAATTCCCTTTCAATCCTTGGCTTAAATAGCATCAGAAATGAGTTAGATTGGGCCCACAAGGCTTCTAAAATCGTTGGCCACGAGTTGCATTTAGTAAATCATGTGCACCCATCGGTGCATACACGTACCGTGTGCGTGCGCGCCCTTATTCTTGATACAACTATGGGAAATCTTATATCATTTCGAAGCCCCAGATGTTAGCTTTCCAACGCAACTGGAACTGCATCGTTTGGACCTTTGTAGCTCAAGTTATGGTCGATTAAGTGCGAAGAGGTTGGCTTGACAGCTTTTGCGATTCCTTCATTTCTTCATGAGTTCTCCATTTCTACATGCTTTTCTTCCTTCCCTTGATCTAATCCTTGCCTCCTAAAACCTAAAATCACTTAACAAACAAATCAAGGCATCTAGTGGAATCAAAGGTGAATTGAATTTAGCTAATTAAGGACCTAGAAAGCATGTTTTCACACTTAAGCACAAATTAGGAGACAATCATGAAACCATGCTATTTCATTGAATAAATGTGGGTAAAAGGTCATAAAATCCCCTAGAATCAATACAAGATAAACCCTACAAATGGGGTTTATCAGACGCCACTAGGAAAGATCACTTTTCATTACCCTTCATTGACCAAATGCTAGAAAAAGTAGCAGGTCATGCTTTTTATTGTTTCCTGGATGGATATTCCGGGTACAATCAAATAGCAGTAGATCCATGGGATCAAGAGAAGACAACATTCACATGCCCATCTGGCGTGTTCGCATATAGACGAATGCCATTTGGCCTGTGTAATGCGCCTGCCACCTTTCGTAGATGCATGTTATCCATCTTCTTTGATATGGTAGAGAAATTCCTTGAAGTATTCATGGATGACTTCTCTGTCTATGGAGACTCATTTGACTCCTGTCTTGATTATCTAACCTTAGTCCTGAAAAGATGCCAAGAAACAAACCTAGTTCTAAACTGGGAGAATGCCACTTCATGGTAACTAAAGGCATTGTTCTTGGGCATCAAATCTCAAACAAGGGGATAGAAGTAGATCAAGCTAAGGTGGAAGTGATAGAACGCTTACCTTCACCTACTTGTGTTAAGATAATCAGAAGCTTCCTAGGACATGTAAGGTTTTACAGGCGGTTCATAAAACATTTTTCAAAAATCGCTAAACCTCTGTGTAATCTCTTGGCTACTAATGTTCCATTTGTCTTTGACCAAGAATAACTGCATGCCTTTGAAACTCTGAAGGCCAAGCTTGCCACTGCTCCTATCATCTCTGCACCCAACTGGGACTTGCCATTTGAGTTAATGTGTGATGCAAGTGATCATGCAATTGGCGCAGTCCTAGGGCAGAGACATGACAAGCTTCTGCATGTCATTTATTACGCTAGTCATGTATTAAATGATGTGCAAAAAAACTACACTACTACCGAAAAGGAGCTACTTGCAGTGGTCTATGCCATTGACAAGTTCAGATCCTATCTAGAAGGATCTAAGGTCATTATTTATACTGACCATGCTGCTCTACAATATCTACTCACTAAGTAGGATTCTAAACCCAGACTTATAAGATGGGTGTTATTCCTGCAAGAGTTTGATATAGAAATTAGAGACCAAAAAGGGACAGAAAATCAGGTGGCTGATCACTTGTCCCAGATTGAGCCAGTAGCAGGGACTTTTTCTCCCTCTACTGACATATCCGAATCCTTCCCAGATGAGTAACTCTATGCCATCTGGACAGCACCTTGGTTTGTAGAAATTACAAACTATAAGGCTATACGGTTCATTTTCAAGGAGTTTACTAGGCAGCAAGCCCGGAAACTCATGCATGATGCAAAATATTACCTATGGGATGAGCCATATCTCTTTAAGAGATGCTCGGATGGAATAATCAAGGAGAGACACAGAGAATTCTACGGCATTGCCATGGCTCTGACTATGGAGGACACTTTGGAGGTGAGCGGAAGATAAACCCCAATTTTGTGGTTTATATTGTGTAGAATTTGGGGGGTTTGTCAATATTTTCCACACTTATTCATAGAAATCGCATGGTTTTGTGTTCTCTTCCTAATTTTGCTTCATGATGGAAAACATGCTTCTTTTGCGTTAAAAATGCCATATTTTGATCCCCTTCTATTATCATTCAATTTCGTGATATGTTTGTTGAGTGTTTCAGAGTTTATAGGGTAAGAATGGCCTAGAAGAGAGAAAGGAAGCATGCACAAGTGGAAGGAACCTGCATAATTGAGCTTTAGAAAATTGGCTACGACGTGAATGCGTAGTCCACGCGCACGCGTGGGTGCAAGGAGCTAGGAATGGCACGCGAGAGCGACGCATTCACGTGCATTGGCGAAATCCCCATCGACGCGTACGCATGCCTTATGCGTACGCGTGGATTGCGAAACTTAGGCGACACGTACGTGTGACCCACGCATATGCGTAACATGCAACACGTGACCTTATTAATGAAATCTTGGCTGGTGATTTCTGAGGATCTCCAGGCCCAAATTCAGCTGGATTCTGCATGGAAAAGACCCAGGAACTCTAGGTGGAAAGGGGGGATCATTCATTGGAGACTTGACACATATTTTGGCTAGTTTTTGGTTCTTATGTTCTAGAGAGAGAAACTCTTACTCTCCTCTGGATCTAGTTTGATTTGATCTTTCCTTGTTGAATTCTGAATTAGTTTTGTTAATTCTAGTTTTAAGTGTTCAATTTGAATTCTCTAGTATAATTTTGTATAGAACTTGTGTTTGAACTTTGATATCTTGGTAGTTTTCCAATTTCTTCTCATTTTATGAACATTGTAGATCTTGAATTTTCACTAGTGCATTGATGTTTTCTATGATTAATATTGGTGTTTGAGTTGTTTTCCCTTGATAATTGTTAGTGGGTACTTGTAGTTTTCAATTAAATTGCAATTTGAATATGTCTTTTATTAATGCACACTACGTGTTTGATGAAATGTTTCCCTTGATTATGGAGTAGTTCTTTTTACTCTTGGCCTAGGCTAAGGGGATTGGGTAAATTTGAGTCATTGGGTCTAATTGATTTGGTGATTTGAGAGCCCTAGTGGTCAAATTGATACCCATTGACACCAATCTTCTACTAAGTCAATTGGTAGACGGATTGGGACTTATGAGTTAAAATTGAGCAAGCCATTTAACGTACTTCAAGCTTAGAAGTAGACATTATACTTACTTCAAGCATAAAGGTAGATGTAATGAGCTTGGTTCCTCATAATTGTCAAGATATGGTTAATAGACAAGGATGGTAACCCCAATTCCCATGCCTAGCCAATAGTGCCTTTTATTATTCACACACAAAACCCAAAAATACTATTTGCTTGATTATAGTCTTAGTTAGTTAGTTGTTTACTTCGTCTTAGAGTAGAATTGGAGTATATGTTCTTTTGGTAGATTGAAATTGCTAATACATTGACTTAGTTACTTGATTTAATTCCTTGCATTTTAAGACTCCTTGCATATGAAGTTTAGTAGTTTAAATTCTTGCTCATGACTCCCAACCCCAGAATTCTAACCAATATTGATGCATATGTTTTCCCATTCCTTGTGAAACGACCCGAGGTTTAAATACTTCGGTTTACTTTTATTGGGGTTGAACTTTGTGATAACCAATTCTTTAAAATTTGATTGAGAGTTATTAGTTGGTTTGGAACTATGCTTACAACTAAGTTCTATTTCTATTAAGAGAAATTCTAGACCGACAATAATTCTTGTATCAGCGGACAGCCACTAAGGTACTCCAAAGTAGATTTTCCTGGCCTACTCTCTTTAAGGATTCTAAAGAGTTCGTCCATAACTGTGATAGTTGCTAGAGGGCTGGCAATCTTCCTCATGGTCACAGCATGCCTCAGCAAAGAATCTTAGAGATTGAGTTGTTTGACAAATGGGGCAAAGATTTCATGGGACCATTCCCGCCTTCATACTCAAACACCTACATCCTTGTGGCAGTAGATTATGTGTCTAAATGGGTTGAAGCAATAGCAACACCTACCAATGACACCAAAGTAGTAATAAAGTTCCTCTAAAAGAACATCTTCAGTAGATTTGGTGTCCCTAGGACACTAATAAGTGATGGAGGAACTCATTTCTGCAACAGACAGCTGGAATCTGTCTTAAGCCATTACAGAGTTCGCCATAAAGTAACAACACTGTATCATCCCTAAACCAATGGGCAAGCTGAAGTCTCAAATAGAGAACTAAAGTGAATCCTAGAGAGGACAGTAAGTGCCTCTAGAAAAGATTGGGCTAGAAAGGTTGATGATGCTCTGTGGGTATACAGAACAGCTTTTAAAACCCCCATTGGAACTTCAGCATATCAGTTAGTATATGGGAAGTCCTGTCATTTGCCAGTGGAACTAGAACACAAGGCCTATTGGGCCACTAGATTCCTCAACCTCGATGCTAAGGCAACATGAGAAAAACGGCTGCTCCAGCTAAATGAGTTGGATGAATTCCGCTTAGATGCATTTGAGAATGCAAAGATCTATAAGGAAAAGGCAAAGAAGTGGCATGACAGGAAGATAGCTTCCAGAGTCTTTGAGCCAGGGCAGAAAGTTCTGCTCTTCAACTCAAGGCTCAGATTATTCCCTAGGAAACTCAAATCCCGCTGGAAGGGACCGTATGTGATTACAAGAGTATCACCTTACGGACACATAGAACTTCAAGGAAAAGATCCTGAAAATAGATTCACTGTAAATGGACAGAGGATTAAGCATTACCTTGAAGGAGATATAGAGGGAGGAGGCTCAACACTGTTACTAAACTAAGTACAATGAAGTCCAGCTAAAGACACTAAAGAAACATTTGTTGGGATGCAACCCAACCTTACTCAACCATAGTTATTTTCCTTCATTTTGTTTTTTTCTTTCAGTGTCAGAGTTATGATCATGTGCACCAGTCAAGAGACAGAATTTACAGCGGTGAAAATAGAACACTCCGAAAAGAGTGTCAAAGTTGAACGCCAGCCAAGGTATCCCTGCTGGGCGTTCAATGCCCCAAGAGGGGAGCATTGCTGGTGTTGGACGCCAGCCAGGGAGCAGTCCCTGGGCATTCAAATGCCAATGCAGAGAAGCAGGGAATCTGGAACTCCCTAGCCTCTCAGGACCAAAAGGTCCCACAGAAGCTCTACCTACCCCCACCTTCTTCTTCCCTATTGGTCATAATTGCTCAAGGGCGAGCAAAAGTCTTAAGTTTGGTGTTCCAAAAGCTCTGCTTTGTGACTTCTACCACTCTTAAGTATAGAAGAAGAGGATAGAGCAAACCTCTTGAGCATGCACATGAGCCTATGCAGCCGCCTGATGAGAGGAGAATTCGTTGCCGATCTAGAATTGATCAAAATAGGAATCACTTCGTTAATAGTATAGTCCAAACCAACAATAAACTCTCACAATCAAAGTTTAAATCCTAAATATGTCACAATATGTCACAATTATTTTAACCGAGAGTATTTAACTCCCAGTTCGTCTTCCCTAGGAGTTGCAATGAAATGTTGTATTATTGGCTATGAGGGATTTTTGGGGTTTTGGTTGAAAGAGGCAATAAATGTAAATGACAATAAAATAAAAATGAATGAAATTAAATGGAAAGTAAGTAAAAGTGATGCAAATGGAAATTAAATGACAAAAAGGGCTCTTGTTAGGAATTGGAGAATTAAGGATTCCTATCCTAGTTATGGACCACAAACATGGTAATTGTGTGTAAATTAATCCCAATTAATCAACCCTACATTGAGGATAAGTCAAAAGGGCATAATTGATTCCAATCCCTAAGTCCTAGTCAACACTAGTGGGTCACTTAGAGTCAAGGGAACCAAACCAATTAACAATCCTCACACAATGCGGAATGGACAACCACAACTCAATTTCACCCAATCACCTAATTTCCCAACCAAGAGTGTGAAAAACTAAATAAAAACCCAACCAATCATTTAGTCAAACACTTGGTGGACATGAAAAGAAAGCATGATAAAATGACAAGAAATAATAAATGCTACAACTATCAAGCAAGGAAAGTAAAGATAGCAACTCAATAAAGCAATAAATGACATGAAATAGAAATTGCATTAAATATAAATTAAAATAACAAAGTGTCATAAACATAAGGACAAAAGAAATGAAATAAGAAATAGAAGGAAAGAACAAAGATGCAATAACAACAAATGACAAGGAAAAGTAAATTAAGACAAGAATTGAAAGTAGAAATGACAAGAAATTAAACTGAGAAACCTTAATTCTAGAGAGAATGGGGAGCTTCTCTCTCTAGAAAACAACCTATATAATACTAAACTAACCCCAATTTCTTCCCCCCCCCCCCTTTTTCCACACGGAGTGAGGCCCTTTGATATAGGAAGAATCAGCTTCAAAAAGTCCAAAAACTATGCTCTGGAGGCCCAGAAATTGCCCTTAGCTATTTCCATTAAGTGAGTCACGTGCTGGGACGTGTGCGTACGCATAGATGTGTGTGTATGCACGCATGCTGATCTTCTTCTTGTGCGCGCGTATAGGATGTTGTGCGTATGCACACATGGCTGTGTGGTTCTTGTGCGTACGTACAAGGGGTTGTGCGCATACACACTCAAATGTGTGCTTCTCCTTTGTTTTCTTCATGTTTTCTCCCTCTTGCAAGCTCTTCTTCCACTCTTATCAAGCCATTCCAACCTATTACACCTGAAATCACTCATAAAAAATTCATCAAGGCATCGAATGGGATAAAAGTTATTAAATTAAGCACAAAATAGCATGTTTTCACAATTAGGCTCAATTAAGGGAGAGAACACAAAAGTATGCTATTTAGATGAATAAATGTGGGTTTATGTGATGAAATCCACTCAAATCAGACAAAAATACATCGTCAAATATGAATTCATCACCGCCTCAACAAAGACAAAGAAGTGACATGGAAGAAATCAAGCACTACATGGGATCCTCAACGAGGAGCACTGGCCACCATCATTCAGGTGGATTCGTCCTTTTTTACTCCTTTCCTGTTCTTTTTTGGTTTTCTGTCTATTTATTTATCTGATCTCTTATTCTAGTTGCATGATCATTTGCATTGATGTCTCTAAGTTGTAAAATTTCCATATATCTCTCACCTTGCTTAAATAAAATTTTTATTTGAAAAGAATTGGGAGATTCATGAATTTCAAGTTTAAAATAAGATTAGTTTAATTAGTTTGATGTGGTGTCATTTGATTTTGTTTTCTGAATGTATGAAATAAACAGTGCATATTTGAAGTTGTAATTTTAGAATGTTGGCTATTGAAAGAATAAGGAAAAAGAAAAATATTATTGATAATCTGAAAAATCTAAAAATTGATTCTTGAAGCAAGAAAAAGCATGTTGCAAAGAAAAAAAATATATGCATGCGAAATAAGAAAGAAAAAAGTGGCGAAAAAGAAAAAAAATAAAAATAAAAAGCAGAAATATCTATTAATGCCCAAAAATGCAGGAAAAGGAGGGCAGATTGAAAAAGCCAATAACCCTTTAAACCAAAAGGCAAGGGTAAAAGGACCCAAGGCTTTGAGCATTAATGGATAGGAGCGCCCAAAGGAATAAAATCTTGGCCTAAGCGGCTAAACCAAGCTGTCCCTAACCATATGCTTGTGGCATAAAGGTGTCAAGTGAAAAGCTTGAGACTGAGCGGTTAAAGTCGTGGTCCAAAGCAAAAAGAGTGTGCTTAAGAACTCTGGACACCTCTATCTGGGGACTCTAGCAAAGCTGAGTCACAATTTGAAAAGGTTCACCCAGGTAAAGTGTCTGTTGCATGAATTTATCCGGTGGTAATACTGGAAAACAGAGTGCTTAGGGTCACGGCCATGACTCAAAAAGATGTGTTCAAGAATCAAAATAAGCTTAACTAAGAGAGTCAATAATATCATTTGGACTCTAAGTTCCTAAAGATGCCAACATCTATGTGTTTCAATGGATATTGAGATGCCAAAACTATTCAGAAGTAAAAAGCTACTAAGTTCCACTCATCTGATTTTTACTAAGCTTCATTTGAAACTTAGAAATTTATTATATCTTAATTTTCTCTTTATCCTACTGTGTTTTTAGTTGCTTGGGGACAAGCAACAGTTTAAGTTTGGTGTTGTGTTGAGCGGATATTTTATACACTTTTTGACATCATTTTCATATAGTTTTTAGTAGTTTTTATTTAGTTTTTATTAAGTTTTTATAGGTTTTATTGTTAAATTCACATTTTTGGATTCTACTATGAGTTTTTTTGTTTTTGGGCAATTTCAGGTATTTTCTGGCTGAAATTGAGGAGCTGGAGCAGAAGTCTGATTCAGAGACAGAGAAAGCACTGCAGATGCTGTCCAAATATGATCTGCTTTCATTTGGAAGGACTTTCTAGAGCTACGGAAGTCCAAATGGAGTGCTCTCAACGGCTATGAAAAGATGACTTCTAGAGATTTCTAGCAATATATAATAGTCTATACCTTGCTTCGGATTAGAAGGCCCAAAACTGGCATCTAACGCCAGCTTCCTGCCCCCTTCTAGGCGTCCAGTGCCCAAAGAGTAGAGCCCAACGTCCAAAGGCCCAGAGAGGACCCCCTAGCTGGTGTTCCATGCCCCAGGAGCCTCATGGCATGTTCATCTCATCAAAGCTCAGCCCAAACACTCACCAAGTGGGCCCCTAAAGTGAATTTTAGCACTAAATAGACTATTTTATCCTTACTAGTCATCTGTTTAGTATTTAAAGTGTATTTTACATCAATCACGGAGATCATACACCATTCACATTTTTTTCGATTGTATTTTCTCTTCAGCATGAGTTTCTAAACCTCCTAGGTTGAGGGGAGGAGCCCTGCTAAATTCTATGAATTAATAAAACTATTACTGTTTCTCTTCGATCTGTGTTTGATCGATTCAAAGATGTATATTCGTTCTTCATTAATATGAATGCGTTGAACTGGTATAAGGTTATCACATTCTACATGGGTTCAGAGTGCGTCTTTCATCGGACAATGGTGAACCACCAGCTTGAATATAGGTCTCTCAGACGGCTAATCCACGATTTCATTGGGGACTTCTCAAGACATTAGTTCAACTGATTTACGGGGAGATTAGGGTCTCTGTGGTAGAGGCTAGAACCCTAAGAAGCTTCACCCTCAATCAGAATGGATCCGCACTAAACCTGGGGTTCAGATTTGGAGGAGTATCGGCAGCTGCTTAAACCAGTGTCAATCACATACAGCCTGTCGTTGAAGAAATCACTCAAAAGAAAAGGAAGCAGTAATACCAGAGTTAATTCAGAAAGACAAAGCAACTCCAACTCTCAACTCTATTCCTATTACTTAATCCAATTGGTTTTACCCCTTTCGGACATTTTTCCTAAAAACTCTATTCCTATTCTTATACTTAAACATTGTAATTCCATCTTACAAATCAACAACCTTCTGATCTGCCTGACTAAGACCTTCAAGATAACCATAGCTTGCTTCAAACCACAATCCTCGTGGGATCGACTCGGACTCACTCAGGTATTACTTAGACGACCCAGTGCACTTGCTGGTATACTAGTACGACTAATGCATGGGTTACTAAAAACCATGACACTAGTGTGAACCCAAATCCAAGGAGTTGGATCACCATGGTCCGAGGAAGAATCTTAGATTTTATCCTGAAAAGTGTGAGGTTGGCGTTCAACTTGCCTCTAATGCAAGGAGATCCTTATCCTTACACAAGCAGAGTCAACTTTGATCAGAGATTGGATCAAGTGCTCTCAGACATCTGTGTGGAAGGAGCACAGTGGAAAAGGGATTCCTAAGGCAAGCCCATTCAACTAAGAAGGGTTGACCTAGAGCCCATAACTAGAGGATGGTTGGAATTCATCCAATGTTCCATCATCCCCACTAGCAACCGGTCAGAAGTAACTGTTGACAGAGCCATCATGATTCATTGCATCGTGATTGAAAGTGAGGTGAAAATACATGAGGTGATTCCTCAAGAATTGTACAAGGTAGCTGAGAAGCCTCACACCAATGCAAGGTTGGTATTCCCACCCCTCATCTGTCATCTATGCAATTCAGCTGGAATTGTCATAGAAGGAGATATCTCCATTGAGAAGGACAAACCCATCACTAAGAAGAGGATGGAGTAAACTAGAAAGCATGCACAAGAGCCTGTGCAGCCGCCTCAGTATGAGAGCCATGAGATGCCTCAAGGGATGTACTTTCCTCCTCAAAGCTACTGGGATCAATGGCAAACTTCTCTTAGAGAACTGAGCACTAACATGGAACAATTGAGGGTGGAGCATCAGGAGCACTCCAACACCCTCAATGAAATAAGAGAAGATCAAAGTGCCATAAGGGAAGACCAAAGGGCTATGAGGGAAGAACATCAATGACAAAGAAGTGATATAGAAGAGATCAAGAATCACATTAGATCCTCAAGGAGGAGCACTAGCCGCCACCATTAAAGGTGGACTCGTTCTCTTTTACTTCCTTTCCCTTTTTGTTTTCTGTTATGTTTTGTTTGTTTTCCTGTTCTAGTTGCATGATCAATTGCATTCATGTCTTAAAGTTATAAAATGTTTCATATATATCTCACCTTGCTTAAAAGAAAATTTTATTTGAAAAGAATTGAGAGATGCATGAATTTCAAGTTTAAAATAAGAGTAGTTCAATTATTTTGATGTGGTGGCATTGCTTTTGTTTTCTAAATGTATGATTAAACAGTGCACATTTGAAGTTAAAATTTTAGAATGTTGGCTCTTGAAAGAATAAGGAAAAAGGAAAAATATTATCGGTAATCTGAAAAATCAATAAAATTGATTCTTGAAGGAAGAAAAAGCAGCAAAAAGAGAAAGAAAAAGCTTGCATGCGAAAAAAAGTGGCAAAAAAAATGAGAAAAGAAAAAAAAGAAAAAAAGCAAGCAGAAAAAGCCAGTAGCTCTTTAAACCAGAAGGCAAGAGAAAAAAGCCAATAACCTTTTAAACCAAAAGGCAAGGGTAAAAGGATCCAAGGCTTTGAGCATTAATGGATAAGAGGGCCTAAAGGAATAAAATTCTGGCCTAAGCGGCTCAATCAAGCTGTCTCTAACCATGTGCTTGTGGCGTTGTTCATACCCTTGGTGGAGCTACCCGACCCGAACTGATTGAAGACAAAGCAACAGACCTCTTCAGGTCAGGTCCCCCGACCTCTTCTTTCAAGAGTTTGGCCAAATCGCCACAAGAAGCCCAAGCAGGCCCAAACAAAGGGACATAGCCCAATCTAAAGGCAGCTAAAGCCTAGAAAGATAAAGGCAGTTCCCCTTAGAGATAAGATGACTTCACTTAAAGATAAGATAAGATAACTAACATATCTCATCTAGAAAGGTCAGTGATAAACCTATATTTCATGAGTTCTTTTGTGCTTAATTTGAGTGATTTATAGAATCCTTCACATGCTTATTCACATTAATTGCATGGTTTTACTTTCCCTTCCTTATTATGTCATATTGTGAAAAATATGTTTCCTAAGCTTTAAAAATTAATTATTTTAATTACCTTTATTTCCATTCGATGCCGTGATTAGTGTGTTGAGTAGTTTCAGATTTTCTAAGGCAGAATGACTTAAAGGATGGAAAAGGAAACATACAAAATAGGAAGGAGAAAGCAAAACGGAGCTTTAAGGAAACAGGTATCCACGCGATCGCATGGATGACGTGGTCGCGTGCCAAGCACGAATCAGCAGCGACGCGGCCACATGATTGACGTGACCGCGCACCTTAAGGAGAACGCACATGACGTGGTCGCATGACTGACGCGACCGCGTGGCAAGGAAAAGCTCCGAATGACGCGACCGCGTGACCCACGCGGACGCGTGACAAAGGCCACGTATCAGAATTTACAGAATGCACCCCCAGTGATTTCTAAAGCCTTTTTTGGCCCAGATCCAAGTACAAACAGCATAGACCAGAGGTTATAAAGTATGGGAATGCACCCATTCAAAGGGAGCTCGCATATTTTACTTTTCAATGATTTAGATTTAGTTGAGAGGGAGATCTTCTCTATCTTCTCTCTCTCTCTCTTTTAGGATTTAGGATTTCTTCTTATTTTAAGAGTGACTCTCAATCCAGGTTTTATATTTCTTTGTTTTAAACTTCCCTTTCACTTTATTTATTTATTTCAATATCTGAGTTGGCTATTTACCTTTATAATTGGATCTATGAATTCTTCCATGTTACAGACCGTTATTTGAATTAATGATAATTGAGATATTTTCAGTTCATGATTGTTCTCTTTGATTTAAGTTACCATTGCTTCCCATCTAAGGATATTTTTATTATTCTATCAATTTTACTTTTTCCCCTTTTGGTTCTGGTTAAGGATTCAGTAACTCAACAGTTATTAAACTCAACATAATTGATAATCGTTATCTTGCTAATTGAGATGAACTTAAGTAATCCCAACCATTTCTTAGGAAATAAATAGGATTCAAAGGTCAATTTAATTAGTCCCTTGACATTCCTTTGCTGTAGTAAAGGTTGACCAAGTGGAGTTTAGATTCAACTTTCATTATAGTTGAGCGAAATAACTACGTTGGACCTCCAACTTCTTTTACCTTACCAAAAGTCTGCTTTACAGTATTTATTTATTTTAATTGCCATTTACTTTACTTGTCATTCAAATTACTTGCTTCTCATCTTCTAAACCCCGATTACAACCTTTATAGCCAATAATAAGAACATACTTCCTCGCAGTTCCTTGAGAAGACGACCCGAGGTTTGAATACTCGGTTAACAATTTTTAAAGGGGTTTGTTACTTGTGACAACCAAGACGTTTGTATGAAAGGACTTTTGAAGGTTTGGAAACTATACTTGCAATGAGGATTTATCCGCAAATTTCTAGACCACGCAAAAGTTCCTCTCGTCAAAATGGCGCCGTTGCCGGGGAACTGCTAACGTGTGCCTTATTATTGGTTATTATAAATATTTTTCTTTTGCTTGTTTTTTTTTATTTTTCCTTTTTTACTTTATTTGCTACTATGAACTCTCACCCCTCTCGCTTTGAGTTTGGTTCTAATATTGTTAAAGGAAATAGAAGTTACAGCAGGAATGTGTACCAAGGTCAAACCAATCAAGGATGGATGAAACCAAGAGGATCTAATCAACCCTTTTGGCAGCAACACCCTCCGAGATATCCTGGACAAAGACCATTCTACAGTGCATACCCAGCTGAAAGACATGGTTGACAACCTTGTAACTACCAACAAGCCCCACCCCGTGCATATAAACCATCCTTTCAACATAACCTCGAACCACCACACTCACAAGCTTCTCTTTACCATTCGCCACCATATGATCCTTCCTTACCCCAATACCAATCCGATCGCTCCCAGTCACCACCACTTTCCTTTGTATCATGTCCAAGTCCAGCAACCCAAGAAGTAGAGGATCGCCTAAGGGAAATAGTAATTAAACTTCAAACAACCATTCAACAACTGGAGCAAGCAATGATTCAATGGGCTTCTAGGCGCTCAAATACACAAGGATCAGCCACAGCTCCATGTGGACAGCCCAATGAAGAGCGTAGCATGAAGGAGATACCAGAAACTCCAGTGGACAAGACAGAGAATGAATTTGTACTAGAACAATTAGAAGAAGCTGTCTTTGTTCAAGAAGAAGAGTTGGTTGAAGATCTAGGAGATGCTGAACCTCCATGGGAATCCAGAATTGAGGAAAACTCCATCCAGGATGCTACAGTTGATGCTAAGGAGGATATTTCTCCAAGGCAAGTCATTTACGAAGAATCAGACGGAATAATCCAAGAAACAAATTCCCTCGATAATAATAGTCACAAGTCTAACTCTCTTAGTGATGAACTTGCATCCGCAAGTGAATTCTCTGAGATTGAAGAATCTTCCCCAAGTGAATATGAAGATGATGCAGAGGTAGATTTCTCTTAACCTCCAATCTATGACTCAAGTGATGAGGAAGACATAGAAGACTTTGACCAGGACACAGATACAATTGAAGATCTTTGCAAAGAAGTGGAGGAATTCACAGAAGAGCATAAGGAAACGGAACTTGCAGAACCACCAAAAACACCTATCCTAAGGCCATTACCACCTAATACAAGCTTCAAGTGGGTACAATCCTTAACTTATAATTTTACTTATTCACTTGAATATGGTTTGCTTGAAACAGATGGCCAGCTTAGAGCTCTCTGCGGCTTTAAGAGTAAGAGGGAAATGGCTCGTACTCAGAGCTGGTGCACAAGGCTCAATAAGGTTCCACGCTTCACTTCGAAGTACACGGATTGGTATCATGCTCAATTACATGGATCACGGAAAACTTTTGGTCACTAAGGTGAGATTCTACTTTTTAACCCGCCCGAATGGAAACATGCAGATCAAGACGAAGGCAGATTTAAAAGCAAGGCTTGGAATCCTAGACTCTATCCTGACATTCGTAGTCTCGAGAGCCTGAAAATCTATTTGGAGCTGCTCAGAAGCTTTTCATGCTTCGTTTGGGACCCCGGAGGCTATTGGCATTCCAAGCACTGGTGGAGATTTTTGGACGAATTTAAACATAAGCCACCATAACAGCATACTCCACCAATGTCCAACTTAAGGACTTTAACTAAAAGTGCTAGGTGGGAGACAACCCACCATGGTATGGTCGCTTCTTTTTTTCAATTTATTTCTTGTTAATTGCTTTCATTTTTTCCTTTTTCATTTTAATCTATTAAACCTGGAATCATGCATAGCATTCATGTTAAACATTGCATTCTGCATTTTTCATGCATATATATAAAAAAAGGGGTGCACGACGCGACCGCATGCCCCATGCGATCGCGTCATATTGCGAAAAATACCACCAGCGCGACTGCGTGATATATATATCGGCGTAAGGATCCAACGAACAGAAAGTTAGGCTGGAATCGTGCGGCCCTTGTGCGTTTCGCACAAATTGGCCCACGCGATCGCATGCCCCATGCGATCGCCTCACTTGCACAATACCAATCCCACGCGACCGTGTGAGCGACGCGATCGCGTCGCATGGATTGCACATCACCCCCAAAGGAGACAGAGAGTTGCGCTAAAATGGCACTGGAGTTGTGCATTTAGCACGAATTCCAGTGACGCGATCGCGTGACCCACGCGATCGCGTCACCCCTCTTCCCCCCCCATCTCATGCGATCGCGCCGCCCACGCGATCGCGTCACTCCCATTTTCACCCCAACCACGCGACCACATGCCCCACGCGGCCGCGTGGATTCGAAAATATAACCCCCCAGCCCGCGAACCCTATCAGTCGCGCAGCCCCCCACCCGCAACCCTCTTCTCCCTCTCTGCTCCCTCTCCCTCCAACCACCACCCAGCACCACCCAGCCGCCACTGTGCCACCACCCAGACGCCGCTGCCACGCCGGACGCCGCCGCCGCAATCCCCTCCCCTCCCTTCTTCTCCCTTCTTCCTCTCTCCTCCCCTCTCTACCACTGCCCCCGCGACCACCGCCCCCCACCGCCGGCCAGCCAGCTGCGCCCCCCTCTCTCCGCCACCCACCCGCAAAAACCCCCCTTCTTCTATCACTAACCCTAAACCCTCTATCCGCCACTGCCCCCCCAGCCCCCACCGCGACACCGTGCCCCGCCACCGCGCCGGACGCCGCCGCAGCCACCTTCTTCCCCGTTCCACCCCTCCCGCCTACCAGGTTCCGCAAAACGCAACCCCCTTTTATCCGTTCATCGTTTTTCTATAATTTTTTTCTGTTTCTGTTCATCATTAGGATAGATAGATATGCATGCTGTAGTGGATTTTTAGGTTGTTAGGTAGCTTAGGCTGTGGTTAGTAGATCTTGGTCTGTTTACTTGCACTGTTCCTGTTTATGTTTTATCATAACTGCAATTCTGTTGTTCCTGTGGCCTCGTTCATATGCTGTGCTTTCTTGCAATTGCTGCTTGTTACTCTCAAATTTTCCTATTTCTATACATTACTGGTAACTACAGCAAGTTTTTAATTCATATGAACTGCTATGATTGCTGTTTATTTTCCGGGATAATCCAATTTTAGCCGAAATGCTGCCCAAATTTTTTTTTAAATTGTTTTTATTCATGTTTTGGTTTGGCATTTCTGAACTCTGTTTTACTCTGCTTTACCGAAACCATTTCATGAATGCTATGGCAGACATTCTTATCCTCTTTGATTTCCTGGTTCATGAACTGCATTTGTGATTTCCTGATTCCAATTTTTGCTTTCTTTATTTCTATTCGAATCAGCATCACCCTGTTTTCCTTGTTCGATTATGAGTACTTCTATTCTTACCTGTTAATCCTTGTTATATGGAATTTTTCTATGACACTTACTTTAACCCGCACTTTACTAAGTCACTAATTTTACTTACTAATTTCTTTTTCAAATTCTAACCATACTAACCCTTTTAATCTCTTTTCTGATTATTTTCACTTTCCTGTAACTTTCTAACTATGGCATATTGATTATTTTTCCATTAAACATAAATTCAATCACATTTCATTTATTCATTTTCCTTTTTCTATTTCTCTCTTGCTGCTTTGAGTTTCTTTTGTTTAATTGCCTAATTGCTTTCCTATTTTTATCCATATCCTGATTTTCTGTTTTTCAGGATGTCTACCTCACAAAGGAAAGGAAAAGGCAAGGCTACTGGCAAGCGCAAGAGAGGAGATTCCTCTCAGTCCATCATTGCTCTAATGCACGATTCTTCATGGAGGGAGAAGAACTTCACACAGCAGGAAAAAGCTGACCAGCTGCTCCCTGCAAATGATCCTATAAAATTTGCAAACCGGTACTGTGAGCTGAAGTACCCGGCTTTTGCAAACTCCAGAAATCTATATCTGGAATGAACTCTGAAGATTCCAGAAGCCCTCCAGCAGTACACCACTGATCAAATCAAGCAAAGGGGCTGGTTCTTTCTACTGCAACTACTATCTCACTACCCTAGATGCAGTGAACCTGAGAGGAAAACAAATTCTGGTCACTGAAGAGGCCTTAGAGGACATTCTCCGGCTCCCAGCCAAGTCCGATCAGCCTGATGGTTATTCAAAGGCTGAGGAGGACATGCGTCAGATGCAGTTTGATTGGGATGCTGTAAAGGCACGGATAGCTCTCGACCCGACAGTCCCTTGGGAGATGGGTCAGGACACTTTCATGCCTAGAGGGATCAAGAGGGCATACTTAAATGATGAGACTCGGTTATGGCATCAGATCTTGAGTAATTATGTGATGCCGAGTACTCACGAGACGGAGATCCCGGCTGCTATGATCACCCTCCTTTGGTGTGTGCTGGAAGGTAAGGACCTTTATCTAGCACGTTTCATTCGACATTATATGGCCAGGGTCCACGTCCGAGGCACCCTCCCCTTTCCATATCTAGTTACACAGCTTGGCCGTCGAGCTGACGTGCCATGGGAGGCTGCCGATGAGAGATCACCAGCGGCGGATTGCAGGAAGATCATTCCTCACAGCCAGAACTTCTTAGCCTTGGGCCACAGACCACCACCATTCACTGCTACTGATGAGTCAGCCCCACCGTCTGTTGGACCCTCTTCCTCCACTGCTGCACCACCTACCCCTGCTACCACCACTGCACCTCCACTTGCCACAGAGCCCGTCTATCATCTGGTGCACCGCTTGTTTCGACGACTTGACCAGATGGAGCATCGCAACAAGCGGCGCTATGAGCACCTAAAGCTGATGATACGCTCCGGTGACATCCCCTCCAAGCCCGACACACCATCCGAGGCATCTGAGGAGGAGGCGGATGCACCCGAGGCAGAGACCCATCCCCAGGAGGCAGCACCAGCCGCACCACAGGCAGCGGTCCCACATCAGATTGAGGATGCAGATCTTGAGATCCTGATCCAGTCAGCACCTCCTCTACAGCAGCCAGACCCTCAGCCCACCACCACCACCGAGACTCCAGCTACCATCCCTCCCAGTGATGACACTCCTTCACACCCGGCTTGATTGAGTATCGAGGACGATGCTTCCTTTTAAGTGTGGGGAGGTCGCCATCTCTGGCGTTTATTTTGGTAAACCACTACATACTTTTTCTTTTATTTTGGACATTTTTTTTGTATTTTTCTTTTTACTGTTTTTTTCTGAGTACTTATACACTGCTTTTATGTATTTTTTCTCTATTTTCTGCATTTTGCATCTTTAGTTCACATTTTAGCCATTTAGTTTATTTTAGTTATTTAGTTTAGTTTACAATTCTGATTTATTAGTGGATTAATTAGTAAAGTTTACCCTTTTTAGCATAAGATAGTATAGTTTAAATTGAAAAATATGAAAAAGGAAGTAAGCTAGGAAATTGAACATAACAGATTTAAATCCACAAACCTTATATATAGCATTACATGATGTAGTTAAGCTGACAACATTTCATCAAGGAGGAACATTAAAACTTTAAAAGCTACCCTAAATAATTTTTTTATGAGAATAATGGGAATTTTTAACAAAACCTGCATACAATATATAAATGATATATGATGCTTGAGTTAGAGAACACACAGCCTGTGAGTCTTGAGCTTAATTGTATGGTTGCATTCAAACCATAATTTCATTTCTGTGTGTTTCATTTCTTTTTATTCTGATGTTCTTTACTTTGCTTTAATCTATATGTCCAATTATAGAATATAGAATAGATACATACCAAGGGAATGATTGAGGCCATCATTTGATTTTAGATCACTTACCCCAAATTAGCCTACCTTTGACATCACCCTTGTTAGCCCCCTTGAGCCTTTTAAAACCCCTTTATTCTATTTAGCCAAATTACTAGCCTTAAGCAGAAAAACAAAAGAAAATCCCAAGTGAATCCTTGGTTAGCTTAAGATAGAAAATCATTAATAGAGTCAAATGTGGGAAACTTTTTGGGAACATGGATGACAGAAACAAAAGGTAGAGAAGTTAAAAGAAATAAAATAAATTTGGGAAGCATGCTCATGAGAAAATCTAGGTGATTCTATTACCATGTGTATTTAAAAAAAATTTATTTTATTTTTCAGCATCTAAATAAAAGGGGATACAAAAGAAATTCCCCAATGCAAAATAAAAACAGTGCACATGGGATAAAAATAAAAAGTGAAACATGAGCATGTAACAATAAGTGGGATAATATGGGAAAATAGGTAAAAAGATTTTATTTTACTAAATATGTATGATAGGTGAGATCTTAGTCTAATTAAGGATTCACTTATTAGCTCACTTGACCCTATACATAAATCCTTACCTTTACCTTGACCCCATTACAACCTCAATTAAAGACCTCATGACTTATTGGTATGACTATATTCTATAATTGTTGATTGGTTAGATGAAAAACAAAGCTATAGAAATTAAGAATAAAAAGAAAAATAGAGTGAATAAACCCAATAAACACTGAGTGACTAGAGAGTAAACACAAAATCCAGTGAGGGTTCAGTAACTCATCAACATATATCTGTGCTTAAATTTACTAATTGTTTTGCAAGTTTGTACAGTATTTTCTTTCCCATCCCATTTGCTAAAATGCTTTATTATTTAAGGGTTGGCTATATATATATACATGACTCCTTGAGAATGTGAATTAACTTGGCTACATGTAAGCTTTATATATGAGTGAATAAATTAGAGTTGCATGATGCATCATTCATTTTGGTAGTTGCATTTAAATTAGGTTGCATTGCATGACATTCCATCACTTTAACCTTAATTATTTACCTTGGACTTAGCATGAGGACATGCTAGTGTTTAAGTGTGGGGAGGTTGATAAACCCATATTTCATGAGTTCTTTTGTGCTTAATTTGAGTGATTTATACAATCCTTCACCTACTTATTCACATTAATTGCATGATTTTACTTTCCCTTCCTTATTATGTCATATTGTGAAAAACATGTTTCCTAAGCTTTAAAAATTAATTACTTTAATTACCTTTATTTCCATTCGATGCCGTGATTAGTGTGTTGAGTAGTTTCAGATTTTCTAAGGCAGAATGACTTAAAGGATGGAAAAGGAAACATACAAAATAGGAAGGAGAAAGCAAAATGGAGCTTTAAGGAAACTGGTATCCACGCGATCGCATGGATGACGGGATCGCGTGCCAAGCACGAATCAGCAGCGACGTGGCCGCATGACTGACGCGACCGCGCGCCTTAAGCAGAACGCACATGATGCGGTCGCATGACTGACGCGACCGCATGGCAAGGAAAAGCTCCGAATGACGCGACCGCGTGACCCACGCGGACGCGTGACAAAGGTTACGTATCAGAATTTACAGAATGCGCCTCCAGCGATTTCTGAAGCCCTTTTTGGCCCAGATCCAAGTACAGACAGCATAGACCAGAGGTTATAAAGTGTGAGAATGAACCCATTCAAAGGGAGCTCGCATATTTTACTTTTCAATGATTTAGATTTAGTTGAGAGGGAGATCTTCTCTCTCTCTTTTAGGATTTAGGATTTCTTCTTATTTTAATAGTGACTCTCAATCCAGGTTTTATATTTCTTTGTTTTAAACTTCCCTTTCACTTTATTTATTTATTTCAATATCTGAGTTGGCTATTTACCTTTATAATTGGATCTATGAATTCTTCCATGTTACAGACCGTTATTTGAATTAATGATAATTGAGGTATTTTCAGTTCATGATTGTTCTCTTTGATTTAAGTTACCATTGCTTCCCATCTAAGGATATTTTTATTATTCTATCAATTTTACTTTTTCCCCTTTTGGTTCTGGTTAAGGATTCAGTAACTCAACAGTTATTAAACTCAACATAATTGATAATCGTTATCTTGCTAATTGAGATGAACTTAAGTAATCCCAACCATTTCTTAGGAAATAAATAGGATTCAAAGGTCAATTTAATTAGTCCCTTGACTTTCCTTTGCTGTAGTAAAGGTTGACCAAGTGGAGTTTAGATTCAACTTTCATTATAGTTGAGCGAAATAACTACGTTGGACCTCCAACTTCTTTTACCTTACCAAAAGTCTGCTTTACAGTATTTATTTATTTTAATTGCCATTTACTTTACTTGTCATTCAAATTACTTGCTTCTCATCTTCTAAACCCCGATTACAACCTTTATAGCCAATAATAAGAACATACTTCCTCGCAGTTCCTTGAAAAGACGACCCGAGGTTTGAATACTCGGTTAACAATTTTTAAAGGGGTTTGTTACTTGTGACAACCAAAACATTTTTACGAAGGGATTTTTGTCGGTTTAGAGACTATATCTACAACGCAACTATTTCTATGAATCTCTTTACTGGTAAAAATCTCAACGTCAGTCAGCCCACACTACTATAATTATACTAGAGCACCCAGGTATAACTCATACTCTGATTCTACATAAAATACCTACTAAAAGCCCATGCCAACTTAAGTATCGGAGTCTCTTGCAGGTACTACCACCCTCCGGTGATCGAGGATCAGTAGCACAACTAAAAGTCAACAAGTCTGACTCGACAGCTCCGTCCACTACAGCAAATCTCATCCAAGATCTACCTTCAGTTTCAGGTAACCCGCGGAACATTGGCGCCGTTGCTGGGGAACCTGGAAGTCATTCCATCATCTTGGCAGACAACCTTGACAATGATCATAATTCCGGGTTGGAAGAAAGAACACCGCATAAGAACGCGGATATCACACCAAAGGATACACCTCAACCGAACGAAGAGAAGCATTCTCCAAATACAGAAATTTTAGAAGTCTTTCGAGAATAGCAGGATCGTCTCAAACAGCTTGAAAAGGAAGCCGAACACCAGTGCGAAGCTGAGAGAAACCTCCAGAGAGAAACTAGATGACGCCGAGAGCTAGAAGACAAGCTCCTAAAGCTCGAGGCTGATGTCAAAGCTAAAACAGTTCAGTCCAGTCACGATGACAGCTCCCACAAGGACCAAGATCCCTTCACCAAAGAGATCATGAAAGCTAAAGTCCCAAAGGTTTTTAAAGCTCCCGACATGACCCCATATGACGGTACCTTTGACCCGAGCCGTCATCTCAGCAATTTTCAGAAGCAGAATGTATCTCACTGATGACTCGGATGCCATTCAATGCAAAGACATCCCGACTACCCTAACAAAGACAGCAATAAAGTGGTTTGACAGTTTGCCTCCCAGATCCATCAGAGGTTTTGACGACTTAGCCACAAAAATCCTTGCCAGATTTTCCATCTAGAAGGACAAAGCCAAACACGCCCCAAGCCTATTAGGGATCAAGCAAGGAGATCGGGAAAGTCTTCGCAGCTACATGGAAAGATTCAACAAAGCATGTCTGGACATACAAAGTCTACCAACAGAAGCTGCCATCATGGGTCTCATCAATGGCCTAAGAGAATGACCTTTTAATCACTCCATATCAAAAAAGTATCCAACATCTCTGAACGAGGTACAAGAATAGGCAGAGAAGTATATTAACATGGAGAAGAATTCTCGATTTGGAGAAATCTCAAAACCTGGATTCTCCTACCCCTCTCGGGACAAGGATAAAGAGTCCAAGAAAAAAGAAGATCAACCCAATGAAAAGCCCAGAAAATACCACAATTACACCCCTCTTCGGGTGTCTCTTGTGGATGTTTACCGAGAAATATGTAACACTGAGAAGATCCCACCACCCTGCCCAATCAAAAGTAAAAAAAGATAGGAAAGCCGGACAGAGTACTGCGAATACCACCGAATTTACAGATATCCTAATAACGAATGCTTTGACTTGAAAAATGTCATAGAGAAATTGGCAAGAGAATGTCGACTAGATCGGTACTTAGCCAACAAAGTGGATGAACTAAGAAAAAGAAGAAGGGACGAAGAGGTTGGATGGGTTGAACGACCACCTCACACTCCTGAGAGACATGTCCATATGATAAATGGAGGATTCGCAGGAGGAGCGATCTCTAAATCATCTTGCAAAAGACACCTTAAAGAGGTATATCATGTTGGGGAAGGAGAGTGGTCATCCAACCACCCCACAACCTTCACCCAAGAAGATGCAACAGGCATTATCCCGGGACATAATGATCCAATGGTCATTACCATCATAATGGCCAATGCTAATCTCCATAGAACATTGGTAGACTAAGGAAGCTCCGCATATATCTTGTTAAAATCCGCCTTCGACAAACTTGGTTTGCAAGATATAGAGCTCAGAGCATATCCAAATAGTTTGTTCGAACTAGGAGACACTATAATTCAACCACTTGGATATATCTCGTTACACACAATCTTTGGAAAAGGAACCCGGTCAAGGACACTCAACGTAGACTACATCGTAGTCGACATCAGCTTAGCTTACAATGCCCTAATAGGTCGGACAACACCAAACCAGCTTGCTGCAGTGGTCTCGACTCCACATCTCTGCATGAAGTTCCCAACTCCGGAGGGATCGCCACGATAAAGGGAGACCAAAAAATCGCACGACCAATATAAGAAAAATCGCGCGCCGCCGTTGAGCCCAAAGCTGCCGCCATCGCACGAAGCAGAGATAGTGAAAAACGCGATGGAGGGGTGAGGGAGGAGTTGCCACTGCTGTTGCTAGGGCTAGCCGCCGGAGCCATTGTCGTCGCCGCTAGAGCTAGCCGCTAAGGAGCATTCTGTCATCGTGAAACTTGAAAGGGGATGTCACTGCTGTTGTTGCCGGTAGCACTGTTTCCGTTCTGGTTCCAATTCCTTCGTTTATGAGACCTGTAACATTTTCTTCCTTGCTTTGTTACCATTTTGTTCCTCTGTCATATTTCTGTCCTAATTGTGTTAGCATATTTTATTCTAGTGTTGCTAATTTATCTCCAAAACAATTATGATTGGTGCTGAGATCATTGTCGCGACTACTCCAAGAGGAAAGTTGTTGCTACTATGAATTAAAAACCAACGAATGGTTTGTTACGTTTAATTACCGAGTTTTGGCTAATTAAGGTAGGGGATTTTATTTTGAAATTAACTGTTTTAATTTATGAATGCCATGGAAGTCTAGGATTTAATTTATTAGAACTTCTGATTAGGGATATTGTTTTTGATTATCAGAACTTGTGAATATTAAGGTTGTTGATTATTGTTCTGTGTAGTTTTTTTTTCTGCTTTGTTACTTTTTTTTTACTTGTTCTGATTAGTAATTTAGTAATTTAGAACTTCAATGGAAACTGGTGTTTGCTTCTTTTGATGAATTACAATAGCTTAACTTTTCTAGATTTATCTTTTGGTGGGAATACATTTAATCAAAATCTGCATCTACATATAATAAACCATTATCTTATTTGGAAGTATGGGGATTAGATAGTGAGGGCTTTTTTAATGTGATCCTCCAAACCCCTATCTAACTATCTATTTGTATGAACATTTTAAGGTACCATAAGTCTTGGAGGATTATATATTTATAATTATCCATTCCGAAGAAAGGAAAATCATCACTTAAAACACCCCCCACAATCAAAGAAAGGAAATTTTTAAAGATTAATGTTTTACTAATTCAATTACTACTGTTTTGTTTGCTTATTCTTTATTTGGAATTTTTTGTGAACTACAAGGTGGGAAAAGCACACTGGAAAACTATCAAGTTTTACAGGTAAGGTGTCTCAATTCTTCTCATTTTCTCAATTTCTCTATTGAGAGCTCTTATAATACCTTTCTTTTATTTGATAATGTGCTTTACTAAAATCCCCTTTTGAAAATCCATTAAATAATAACATCATTCAATAAACGCAAACTTATTTCAACTGAGAGCTATGTCTTGTAATGCTATAATGAAGCCCAGTAAATTGGTTATAAGCATTTACTTTTTCAGTAGTATGTAGATAATTATACTAATGTTATTGGGGTCATTCTTTAGCTTCTTGTCTTACCTAATACTTATGTTGACGTTGATGTGAACACGTCTATCGATCAAAGCTCTGAAAATTTGAACATCAAGATGCCAAGAGTTCTTTATTTTTGATTTACATATTAATCTTCAACATCTCAACTTGTTAATAAGTCTAAAACAAAAGATTAAGTAGCTTGGGGATTTTACGTTAGAACTTAGAATATAATTGGTATGAGCCAATTCTTTTAAAAGCTTAAACTATTTTTTTAGAAAGGAAATGTGTTGCATGCCATTTAGAAAAAATAATAATAAAATAAAAATCTGCAAGTGTCCTTGTGATGAGCATCACTTCTTTTTATTACTATTATTTTTAATTAATATCATATTTCTGGCACCTTAATTATTGACTGCTTTGTATATAGAAACTATCAACTTATAATTAAAAGAAGATTGAGGTTTAGTTAAACCTATTATAAAATGTTAAAACTCTGAACTAATAAAGGAGTATATAGTAGCACCATCCACTGACACTAGCATGTTTTGATTACTTTTGTTGAAGATTCTTTGTATCTCTCATGAATTGGTAATATTGGGAGAAAAGTGTTAGCTTTGTTATATATTGAAGTTTTATATGAGAGAAAAATTAAAAAGAAAAGGAAGAATGATTAGTTGATGCAATGATTAATGATCATGTGGTGTGAACAGGAATCAAAGTGTTTTAATTATAATTGATATGAACCAATTCTATTTTTATGAAATTGGGTGCTTCTTCCAAGCTTGATTCAGAAATTCCTTTTGAATATGCAGAATGTTCCTTACTTGAAATGTAGTGCCTTGTATAATTATAAGTTCATTGACTATTAGTCATTATATTATATTAAGCTACTTTTTTTATTGCATTTCAAATTATGATAGCCTAGTAGTTATTGGATGGATTTTAGTTTCATGTACCTTCATACTTTGTGCTGGATTTCTGTTTCTTCATGCATGCAGTTCGGTTTCAATACTTTGATACTCTATATCTAAACTCATATTTGCAATACAATGTATTCGTTCCCTTTCTGAATACTAAGTTCTTAATTACTTCTTAGAGTGAGTCTGCATTATTTAAAATTTTCCTGTTCTTGTATGGCACTTCAATTCATTTAAGATTTTCTTAGACAATTTATATTATTATTTTTTTATTTAAGATTTTCAGGTGTGTGGCACTTATTAGAACTTCTCCATAAGAAATGAGAAAGGAGCTGTATGAACATGATGGAGTTTGTAATTTGTACTTTACATTTTGGAGATTTATAATTCCTTGTTTTTCTTGTCTTATGTATTTATCTAGTTCATTAGGGTTCTTCAATATGTCTTGTTAGTTTGTACTTTAAAGTTTATATGTTGAAGATTTATAAAATAATCTTAGTTAATGAAAGATATTTGAACTATCTATGTTATTATATATTATATAAATGTTGACTTGTTGAGTAAATTAGTTAATATATTTTTTAATTAAAAATTAATATAATCTGATAAATTATGTGTGTAATTTGTAGTAAAAAAATTATTACAAAATAAATAGTGTTTTGTAACTAAAGAAAAAAATGTTACAAAATTAAGTTGCATTTTGTAACAAAATTTTATGATAAGAAAAATAGATTCTCACCAAAAATACCTTGAAGATCAAAATTTGTTACTACTTTTGTAATGACTTCTGATTTTTTGTATCACAAAAATTTGTTACAAAATATCATTTTGAATTGTAATAGTTCCGTTTTTTGTTACAAAAATTTTTTGTAACGGGACATACTGCAACGACCCCTTTTTTGTTACAAATATTACTTTTTCTTGTAATGGACACTGTTACAAAGAAAGTCTAAACCTTAAAGACAACCCCAAAAGGCGAGAAGGCGAGACTGAAGAGGTCCAAATCGGCGATGCCTAGGATAGGACGACAAATGTCGGGGCAACCTTAAAGGGAGATTTAAAGGAGTCTCTGATACAATTTCTAAAGGATAACGCCGATCTCTTTGCATTTAAGGCCGCAGACATGCCGGGCATAGATCCCAAATTAATGTGCCACAAACTGGCGGTATACCCAAGATCTCGGCCAGTGTAGCAGAAGCGCAGGAAGCTCGGACCAGGAAAGTCCCAAGGTGTGGAAGAACAGGTACAAGCCTTATTGGAGGTAGGGTTCATAAGGGAGATCAAATACCCACTATGGCTATCCAACGCGGTCTTGGTAAAAAAGTCAAATGGGAAGTGACGGATGTGCACTGACTACACCGATCTCAATAGAGCCAGCCCAAAAGATCCCTACCCATTCCCAAGTATAGACACTCTAGTGGACGCATCTTCTGGATACAAGTACCTCTCCTTCATGGATGCTTATTCATGGAATGTGACTTAATCCCGCAAAATGCACCTTTGCGGTAGAAGCTGGCAAATTTTTGGGCTTCATACTCACGCAAAGAGGAATCGAGGCAAACATAGATAAATGTCAGGCTATACTCGACATGAAAACCCCGACTTGCGTCAAAGAAGTACAACAGCTCAAAGGAAGACTTGTAGCCCTGTCCAGATTTCTAGCCGGCTCAGCCATCAGATCTCTTTCCTTTTACGCCACATTAAGGAAAGGAAAGAAGTTTGATTGGAAAACAGAGTGTGAGCAAGCCTTCCAAGATTTCAAAAAATTCTTGGGGTAACCACCAGTTCTTACCCAACCACGGGAAGGAGAAGTACTCATATAATACCTCGCAGTGAGAAATCAGGCGATCGCTTCAACACTTGTAAGAGAAAACGAGGGTGAGCAGTAACCCATCTACTTCATTAGCAAAGCTTTACAAGGAGCCAAACTGAACTATCAAAAGATAGAAAAGTTTGCCTACGCACTGATACTCACTTCTCGACGACTTCGCCCATACTTTCAAGCACACACTATCAAGGTTCGGACCAACCAGCCCATAAAAGGCATCCTACAGAAGATAGACTTAGCGGGAATGATCCTGTAATGGGCGATCAAGTTGTTCGAATTCGATCTTCAATATGAAGCCCGGACAACCATCAAATCATAGTACCTGGCCGACTTCATTTCCGAGTACACTAATACCCTAGGAACTCCCACAAGATGGAATCTCTACGTGGACGGCTCTTTAAATAAAACCGGGAGTGGCGCAGGTGTGATAATAAAAAACGATTAGGGAACCCAAATCAAACTCTAACTAAAGTTTGAATTCCCTGATTCAAATAATCAAGCTGAATATGAGGCATTACTGGCTGGTTTGAGGCTGACTTAGGAGGTAGGAGTTCAAAAGCTCACCATCTTCAGTGATTCACAAGTAGTTACCTCACAAATAGAAGGGAGCTACCAAGCTAAGGACCCTACCATGAAGAAATATCTTGATAAAACTAGAGAACAGCTCGGACAGATCGGGGAATATGAAGTCCAATATATACCTCGAGAATAGAATGCTCGGGTGGATGCACTCTCAAAACTAGCCAGCACCAAACCAGGGGGCAATAACAGAAGCCTCATCCAGAAAATATTGCAAAGCCCATCAATCACAGAGGAAGAAAAGGTCCTAACCATATCTGGTCAGGATCAAGGGTGGATGACCCTCATTATCAACTACCTCATGACAGAGACACTCCCCACCGATAGAAAGAGGCAAAGAAGTTGATACGAGAAGTACAGTACTATACTATGGTGGGCGACATGTTATATAGGAGAGGGATCTCAACACCACTCCTAAAATGCGTACCGACTTCCAATACAAGGGAAGTCCTGGAAGAAATACACAGTGGTATGTGTGGCAACCATTTGGGGGCACGAGCTCTTTCCAAAAAGGTACTCCGAGCTGGATTCTTCAGGCCAACCTTACACAAAGAAGCGACAGAGTTCGTCAAGACATGCCCACCATGTCAGAAGCATGCTAACTTCCACATCGCTCCACCAGAATTGCTCATCAGTGTAACGTCACCCTGGCCGTTGGCAAAATGGGGGCTAGACCTCCTCGGACCATTTTCCCAAGGATCGAGACAAGTCAAGTTCCTCATTGTAGGGGTAGACTATTTCACAAAATGGATTGAGGTAGAGCCCCTAGCCAATGCCACCGCTCAAAGAAGTCAAAAATTTCTATACAGAAATATTATTACAAGGTTTGGGGTCCCTTACTCCATCCCCACAGATAATGGCACTCAATTTACTGATACAGGTTTCAGAAATGTGGTAGCTGACTTGAAAATAAAGCACTAATTCACATCCGTAGAACACCCACAAGCTAATGGATAGGCAGAAGCTGCCAACAAAGTCAGACTAGCCGGGTTAAAACGGAGACTACAGGGTGCAAAGGGAGCTTGGGCTGAAGAGCTCCCACAAGTCCTATGGGCATATCAGACAACTCCACACTCCACCACAGAAGAATCACCCTTCCGACTTGCGTACGGAATGGAGGCAATGATCCCATTGGAGATAGGGAAAGGATCTCCCAGAATGATCCTCTACAATGAAGAGACCAACTCCCAAAATCAAAGGGAAGAGCTCGACCTACTTCTAGAAGTCTGAGAAAGAGCTCGGACTAGAGAGGAAGTGTTAAAGCGTCGAATGACTTCAAGGTATAATCAGAAAGTAATTCGGCAAAGCTTCGCCAATGACAATCTCATCCTAATCCGAAATGACATCGTAGCAGGTCGATCAGGAGAAGGGAAGCTAGCAGCTAACTGGAAAGGACCTTACCGAGTTGTAGAGGTACTGGGAAAAGGCTACTACAAGGTGTCCGACCTCGAGGGACAAGAGTTACCAAGGTCATGGCATACTTGTAACCTAAGAAGGTACTATAGTTAGAAAGTAATAAAGATCTTAGGTCAAAGTGCACTCTTTTTCTTGAAAAGGTTTTTTAATGAGGCACCTAGCCAAGATCTACAAAATTGCCCGATTTAGAAGGGTAAGCACTCATATGTATACATTCTTGTCTATATGCCTATTTTCTACTTGAATAAAGTCTTTTAGATTCCCTAAAAAGTTTCCTACCAAGACGCATTAATTTGAGCGCAAAAATTCATCGCCCGATTACGACAAGGTCGGCAAGGTGAAAACCTAATTCATCGCCCGATTACGACAAGGTCGGCAAGGTGAAAACCAAATTCATCGCCCGATTACAATAAGGTCGGCAAGGTGAAAGGGATAAAAATAGATTAATGCAAGAAGTTATAAAAAGTAATCCATAAAAAGCGGCCTGACGAGGTCTGACTAAAAATGGACTACTAAAAATAACTTAGCTTGGACCGACAAGAGAAGTCGGACCAACGAAAGCTACAACTTGGACCGACAAGAGAAGTTGCACCAACGAAAGCAACAGCTTGGACCGACAAGAGAAGTCGGACCAACGAAAGCTACATCTCGGACCGACAAGAGAAGTTGGACCAACGAAAGCTACAGCTTGGACCAACAAAAGAAGTCGGACCAACGAAAGCTACAGCTCGGACCGACAAGAGAAGTCGGACCAACGAAAAGCATGCGCTAAAAGGGACATAGCTTGCCCCAAAAAGCCACGGCTCCACGACAAGGCTATCAAAATTGTTTAGACTAACTAAAAAAGGTTCTACCAGAACACTAAAAAGTTGTCGTACAAGTTAGCCCCAAGGGTCATCTCGCCCAAACAGAAGATAGACAAAACAAGATCTGATCAAAAAGAGGTCGGATAGCAGAGTATCAACACTCTATAAAGATTTACAAAAGCTAGTCTGAAAGTATATCAGAGAAATATACCCATCAAAATAAAAACATTTAAAGACTCAAAAGGCCACCTAAGAGGCATCCTCAAGAGTTTACAAGTGTTTTGTTTTCAAAATAAAGTTGCATAGAAGCAACCGAAAGTCAAGAGAAGTCTACCATATCAAAAGTTACAAAAAACAGAGCTTAAAAAACCCACAAGTCAGGCTATACAAATAAACAAGAGATCATAAGGGGTCCAAAGTCTCTCCAGTAGTAACATCCGTGGCTGAAGGAGGAGGAATGATCTTCATGGAGATGGCGTCCACAGTCCCATCCTCCCGATTAAGAATTTGACAATCAGGATCAGGTTCGGGATGGTCGACCTCAGCAGAAGGAGTTGAAGAAGTCGTGGCTGCTGAAGCTTTGGCTGGCAGTGCAGGAGGAGGCCCGTCATCTTCATCATCTGGGGCAGGCACTATCTTGCCATCCTCTACCACATTGTCCAAGCTGAAGAGAGTTAGGTCGAGTTCAGGAGCTAGAACTTGGACCTGTGCCTTTATATTGTCATAAGCACCTGTCACAACATCTACCAGATGACCCTGGAGATCGGCGTAATCCGCATGGGTAGAAGCAAGTCTCTCCTTCAACTCCAACAGCTCGGCACAAGTACGGGTATAACTTTCCTTGTGTTTCTTTGCCATCTCCTCTGCCAAGTTTGCAGCTGCCTCAGCCCTGGTAGCTCGGGACTTTCCCTTCTCCAAATCCAACTCCAGCTTAATTACCCTGGCATCAAGCTCATCCTTCACTCCCTTTATTCTATCGAAATCCAATTTAGCATCCTCCAGAAAAGCCTTAATCAGATGGACTGGGGAACCCTGAACAGTACGGAATCAGGCTGCACCCATATGGGCCATCCGAATACTGTTACTGGTGATGAAATTCAAGTGATGAAGGATGGACACATCATCCATGGGAAGTCAACTATAAGGAGCAATTTGATTATCAAAAAACCCCACGGCATCAAAATAAGGGGCATCCAAGTCATAAGGGTCCACAGTCTTCTGTTTTTTAGGAGGAGGACCAACAGTAGGAGAAGAAGCAGCACCAGAGGTTGACTGGGGAGGAGCAGAAGGAACCGTACGAACCTGAGGAGTCAGGATATTTTCCTCGGTCCAGAAGTGTCCAAGGTTGGCTTCCTCGGAGGAACTTGAGTATATCCTTCTCTAGAAGCCTTCGCCGAGATGTTTTGAGCAGTAGTCGCCTTCTTAGCCCGACGATAGGCCTTCATGGAATCTGTAGACTTCACCATTTCTAAAAAAGGAAAAACAGGAAAATCAAGTTGCAAGTAAGAAAGGGATATATTGGCAAACAAACAAACAAATAAAAGAAAAGCTAAAAAAGAAGTCGGCAACTACCCAATTCAGTCCGAAGAAGGGAAGGATCTCTTAGAAACTTCTTTGTGTCGAGATGGGGAGGCTCTCCCCAATTTTCCTCCAACACATGCACAAAGCCCTGCTCGACCTCATCCAGACTTTCCCAAGAATACCTAGCCACTACCACATTCTTTTGCTAGCACAAAGGGAAAGAAGGTTCATTATTTTCATCCAAAAAGAAGGGCCGAGCTCCCTCAACAACTCGGATCTTAAAATAGTAATTCTTAAAATCCTTAAAAGATTCATGATACATGGAGAACACTTTCTTTTCTTGGGTAGCTCGAAAAAAAATCCAGGAAACTTTCTTCTTAGCTACCCCAGGTTTCGTCAACACAAAAAGATAAAGAAAGAGAGTTTGAGTAGGTCGGATATCCAGTTCCTGACACAACAATTGAAAGATTTTTATGAAACCCCATGAGTTCGGACGAAGTTGAGAGGAGCTACATTGCAGGACCACAACAGCTCGGTCTCAAAAGGGGTAAAAGGAATGGTAATATTCAATTGACTGAAGAAGTAGTCATAAGCATAGAAAAAAGGACGTTCCCCTTGAGTCAATGGAGGAAAACTAACCTTCTCCTCAGGGTCAGGTGACACCAACTCATAATTTTTCTCCTTGTTCCCGTAACTAAAAATCGTATGGTGCCTCCTAAGTCGCACACAGTACTTAGGGTCAGCCACAGTAACACACATCAAAACAATGGAGTCCAACCAGTCAGACATGCCATCCGGGATCTTAGTAGACATCTCAACAACGTTTTTGTAGGAAGACATGGGTCAGCTATTCCTACAGTAAGAAAAAGAAAAATGGGGTTTGATGAGCGGATAATTTATACGCTTTTTGGCATTGTTTTTAGTATGTCTTTAGTATATTTTAGTTAGTTTTTATTATATTTTTATTAGTTTTTAAATAAAATTCACTTTTCTGGACTTTACTATGAGTTTGTGTGTTTTTCTATGATTTCCGGTATTTTCTGGCTGAAATTGAGGGACCTGAGCAAAAATCTGATTCAGAGGCTGAAAAAAGACTGCAGATGCTGTTGGATTCTGACCTTCCTACACTCAAAGTGGATTTTCTAGAGCTACAGAAGCCCAATTGGTGCGCTCTTAATTGCGTTGGAAAGTAGACATCCTGGGATTTCCAGAAATACATAATAGTTCATACTTTGCCCAAGATTTGATGGCCCAAACCGGCATTCCAAGTCAGCTCAAGAATTCTGGCGTCAAAATGCCAGAACTGGCACAAAAGCTGGAGTTAAACGCCCAAACTGGCACAAAAGCTGGCGTTTAACTCCAAGAAAAGTCTCTACACATGGAAGCTTCAATGCTCAGCCCAAGCACACACCAAGTGGGCCCGAAAGAAGATTTCTGCATTAATTACTTATTTCTGTAAACCCTAGGCTACTAGTTCTAATAGGACCTTTTACTATTGTATTTATATATATCTTTGATAAGTCTTATGCTATCATAGACGCCTTTGGAGGCTGGTCTCACGGCCATGCCTAGACCTTGTTCTTATGTATTTTCAACGGTGGAGTTTCTACACACCATAGATTAAGGTGTGGAGCTCTGCTGTTCTTCATGAATTAATACAAGTACTATTGTTTTTCTATTCAACCCAAGTCTATTTCTTCTCCAAGATATTCATTCGCACCCAAGAACATGATGAATGTGATGATTATATGACACTCATCACCATTCTCACCTATGAACGCATGACTGACAACCACTTCCGTTCTACATGCAAACAAGCTTGAATGTGTATCTCTTGGGTTTCTAATCTAAGATTGGAACTTTTGTGGTATAGGCTAGAATTATTGGCGATCATTCTTGAGATTCGGAAAGTCTAAACTTTATCTATGGTATTCCGAGTAGGATCTGGGAAGGGATGACTTTGACGAGCTTCAAACTCGCGATTGTTGGGCGTGTGACAGACGGAAAAAGGATCAATGGATCCTATTCCAACATGATCGACAACTGACAGATGATTAGCTGTGCGGTGACAGCGCATTTAGAACGTTTTCACTGAGAGGACGGGAAGTAGCCATTGACAATGGTGATGCCCAACATAAAGCTTGCCATAGAAAGGAGTGTGAATGATTGGAAGAAGGCAATGGGAAAGCAGAGGTTCAAGAAGAACAAAGCATCTTCATACGCTTATCTGAAATTCCTACCAATGAATTACATAAGTATCTCTATCTTTATTTTATGTTTTATTTATCTTTTAATTATCAATTCTCCATCACCATCTAAATCCGCCTGACTGAGATTTACAAGGTGACCATAGCTTGCTTCAAGCCGATAGTCTCCGTGGGATCGACCCTTACTCACGTAAGGTATTACTTGGACGACCCAGTGCACTTGCTGGTTAGTTGTGCAGAATTGTGACAAAGTGTGATTCACGTTTGAGAGCTCCAAGTCTTTGGCGCCATTGTTGATGATCACAATTTTGTGCACCATGTTTTTGGCGCCGTTGCCGGGGATTGCTCGAGTTTGGACAACTGACGGTTCATCTTGTTGCTTAGATTAGGTACTTTTCTTTTTATTTTTCAGAATTTTTAATGAATTCTAGAGTTTCAAGGTGATGTTCTTATCATCACAAAAGCTGATTGATTCTCATCAATTTAGCTGCTAAATGTAATGTCCTGCTAAAGCTTGGCTAGCCATGTCTAATCTTTTTAGACTAAAGCTTTAGACTAACATTGCATGATTCCTAGAATTCTTATTAAAAGTTTTGAATCTCTTTATTCTCTTTACCATATAAGTTTCGAAAATCACAAAAAAATTTATAAAACCATAAAAATCAAAAATATTTTATGTTTCTTGTTTGAGTCTACTATCAATTTTAAGTTTGGTGTCAATTGCATGTCTTTATTCTTCTTGCATTTTTCGAATATATGCATTATGTTCTGCATTGATCTTCAAGTTGTTCTTGATGATTTACTTGCTCTGATCTTTAAATTCTCTTGTTTTGTGTGTTTTGTTGTTTTTCTTATGCATTCTCAATTTGTTAGAGCCTCTAATACAAAATTTTTAAGTTTGGTGTCTTGCATGCATTGTTCATTTGATCTTAGTTGCATTTTTATTATTTCTCATCATCAAAAATTCAAAAATATTTTCAAAACTATGTCTTTTCAAGTCAATAATACAGAGAATTGAAGATTCAGAACATTCAGCAGAGGAATTACACAGAAAAAGATGGGCGTTCAAAACGCCTAGTGAAGAAGGAAAACTGGCGTTTAAACGCCAGCCAAGGTACCTGGCTGGGTGTTTAACACCCAAAAAGGTAGGATTTTGGGCGTTAAACGCCAGAATGGATGCCATTCTAGGCGTTTACGCCAGGATGACACTAGAAGGAAGATTTTGTTTTTAATTCAAATCTTTTTCAAATTTTCATAATTTTTCAAAATCAAATCTTTTTCAAATCATATCTTTTCAATCATATCCTTTCAAAATCAATTTCTTTCCATTTTTTTATTATAATTTTCAAAAATCCTTGCTATAATTAATGATTTACTTCAAAATTTTCAAGTTGTTACTTACGTATTAAGAAATGATCAAATTTTAAATTTTAAGAATTATATCTTTTAATTTCTTGTTAGTCAAGTAATCAACTTTAATTTTAAAACTTTCTTTTTTTTTTAAAATTGATTTTCAATCATATCTTCTCAATCATATCTTTTCAATCACATTTTTTTCAAAATTAACTCTCAATCATATCTTTTTGATTTCTAATTTCAAAATCTTTTTCAAAAATCACTTAATTTATTTCCCAATATTTGTTTTCGAAAATCATCAATCAAATTTTCAAAATTTCTTTTAATTATTTCAAAATCTTTTACTTTAATTTCGAAAATTCTTCCCCTCTTCTCACATCCTTCTATTTAAGGGACTAACACTCCTCCTCAAGGTGCAATTCGAACTATATCCCTCTTGATAAGTTCGAATTCTCTTCTATCTACCTCCTCCTTCTATTCTACTTTTCCTCTGACACCTCAAGGAATCTTTATACTGTGACATAGAGGATTCCCTACTTTCTTGTTCTCTTCTCTTTCATATGAGCAGAAGCAAAGATAAAGGCATACTTGTTCAAGATGATCCTGAACCTAAAAGGACCTTGAAGAGAAAGCTAAGAGAAGCTAAAGCACAATTCTCTCTAGAGGGCCTAACAGAGCTTTTCAAAGAAGAAGAAACAATGGCAGCTGAAAACAACAACGCCAACAATGCAAGGAAGGTGCTGGGTGACTTTACTATACCTACTCCCGACTTCTATGGGAGAAGCATATCAATCCCTGCCATTGGAGCAAACAACTTTGAGCATAAGACTCAATTAGTTTCTCTAATGCAACAGAATTGCAAGTTTCATGGACTTCCATTGGAAGATCCTCATCAGTTCTTAGCTGAATTCTTACAAATCTGTGACACTGTCAAGACCAATGGGGTTGGCCCTGAAGTCTACAGACTTATGCTCTTCTCTTTTCTTGTAAGAGACAGAGCTAGGACATGGTTGGACTCACAACCTAAAGAAAGCCTGAACTCTTGGGAAAAGCTAGTCAATGCCTTCTTGGCAAAGTTCTTTCCACCTCAAAAATTGAGCAAGGTTAGAGTGGAAGTCCAAACCTTCAGACAGAAGGAAGGTGAATCCCTCTATGAAGCTTGGGAAAGACACAAGCAATTGATCAGAAGGTGTCCTTCTGACATGCTTTCAGAATGGAGCATCATAGGTATCTTCTATGATGGTCTATCTGAACTGTCCAAGATGTCATTGGACAGCTCTGCTGGAGGATCTCTTCATCTGAAGAAGACGCCTGCAGAAGCTCAGGAACTCATTGAGATGGTTGCAAATAACCAATTCATGTACACTTCTAAAAGGAACCCTGTGAATAATAGGACAAATCAGAAGAAAGGAGTTCTTGAGATTGATACTCTGAATGCCATACTGGCTCAGAATAAAATATTGACTCAGCAAATCAATATGATTTCTCAAAGTCTGTCTGGAATGCAAGCAGCAACAGGCAGTACCAAAGAAGCTTCATCTGAAGAAGAAGCTTATGACCCTGAGAACCCAGCAATGGAAGAGGTGAATTACATGGGAGAACCCTATGGAAACACCTATAATCCTTCATGGAGAAATCATCCAAATCTCTCATGGAAGGATCAACAGAGACCTCAACAAGGTTTCAACAACAATAATGGTGGAAGAAACAGGTTTAGCAATACCAAGCCTTTTCCATCATCTTCTCAGCAATAGACAGAGAATTCTAAGCAAAGCCACTCTGACTTAGCAACCATTGTCTCTGATCTAATCAAAACCACTCAAAGTTTCATGACTTAGCAGCCGAGTAAGAAAATTACTGAACTCCCTCCTAGTACTCTCTCAAGCAATACAGAAGAGAATCCAAAGAGAGAGTGCATGGCCATAAACACGTCTCACATGGCCGAACCTGGAGAGGAGGAAGAGGCAGTGATCTCCACTGAGGAAGACCTCAATGGACGTCCAATGGCCTCCATGGAGTTCCCTGATGAGGAACCATGGAAATCTGAGGCTCACACAGAGACCATAGATATTCCATTGAATTTACTTCTGCCATTCATGAGCTCTGATGAGTATTCTTCCTCTGAAGAGAATGAAGATGTTACTGAAGAGCAAGTTGCTAAGTACCTTGGAGCAATCATGAAGCTAAATGCCAAGTTGTTTGGTAATGAGACTTGGGAGGATGAACCTCCATTGCTCATCAAAGAACTGGATGACTTGACTAGGCAGAAATTACCTCTGAAGAGACAAGACCCTAGAAAATTCTTAACCCCTTGTACCATAGGCACCATGACCTTTGAGAAGGCTCTGTGTGACTTGGGGTCAAGTATAAACCTTATGCCTCTCTCTGTAATGGAGAAGCTAGGGATCATTAAGGTACAAGCTGCTAGAATCTCACTAGAGATGGCAGACAATTCAAGGAAACAAGCTTATGGACTTGTAGAGGATGTCTTGGTAAAGGTTGAAGACCATTACATCCCTGCTGATTTCATAATCCTAGAGACTGGGAAGTGTATGGATGAATCCATCATCCTTGGCAGACCCTTTCTAGCCACAGCAAAAGCTGTGATTAATGTTAACAGAGGGGAATTGATCATTCAAGTGAATGAAGACTCCCTTGTCTTTAAAGCTCAAGGATATCCCTCTGTAACCATGGAGAGAAAGCATGAAGAGCTTCTCTCAATACAGAGTCAAACAGAGCCCCCACAGTCAAACTCTAAGTTTGGTGTTGGGAGGCCACAACCAAACTTTAAGTTTGGTGTTGAACCCCCACATTCAAACTCTAAGTTTAGTATTGGGAGGTTCCAACATTGCTCTGAACATCTGTGAGGCTCCATGAGAGCCACTGTCAAGCTATTGACATTAAAGAAGCGCTTGTTGGGAGGTAACCCAATCTTTAATTATCTATATTAAATTTCTATTTTCTTTTGTTATTTCATATTTTCTGTAGGTTGATGATCATGTGAAGTCACAAAAACAATTGAAAAAGCAAAAACAGAAGGAAAAACAGAATGAAAAATAGAACACCCTGGAGGAGAAACTTACTAGCGTTTAAACGCCAGTAAGGGTAGCAGAATGGGTGTTAAACGCCCAGTCTGGCACCATTCTGGGCGTTTAATGCTAGAAATGGGCACCAGACTGGTGTTTAACGCCAGGAATGGGCAAGAAGCTAGCGTTAAATGCCAGAAATGGGCAGTAGCCTGGCGTTTAACGCCAGGATTGGCAGAAAGGGGCGTTTTTACACGCCACTTAGTGCAGGGATGAGATATCCTTGACACCTCAGGATCTGTGGACCCCACAGGATCCCCACCTACCTCACCTCTCTCTCTCTTCTTCACCCATTCACCAATCACCTCAATACCTCTTCCCAAAAACCCCTCACCTATCAAATCCCACCATTCTCTTCACCACTCACATCCATTCTTCATAAAACCTCACCTAGCTCACCATTCATATTCAAACTACTTTCCCACCCAAACCCACCCATAATGGCCGAACCATACCCCCTCTCCACTCCTATATAAACTCATCTTCACTCCTTCATTTTCACCCAACCTAAACACTACCTATCCCCCTTGGCCGAAATACAAATCCCCCTCCATCTCCTCTATTTCTTCTTCTTCTACTCTCTTCTTTCTTCTTTTGCTCGAGGACGAGTAACCTTCTAAGTTTGGTGTGGTAAAAGCTAAAGCTTTTCGTTTTTCCATAACCATTTATGGCACCAAAGGCTGAAAAAACCTCTAGAAAGAGGAAAGGGAAGGCAAAAGCTTCCACCTTCGAGTCATGGGAGATGGAGAGATTCCTCTCAAGGGTGCATCAAGACCACCTCTATGAAGTTGTGGCCAAGAAGAAGGTGATCCCCGAGGTCCTTTTTAAGCTCAAAAAGAATGAGTATCCGGAGATCCGACATGAGATCCGAAGAAGAGGTTGGGAAATTCTCACCAACCCCATTTAACTAGTCAGAATCTTAATGGTTCAAGAGTTCTATGTCAATGCATGGATCACCAAAAACCATGATCAAAGTGTGAAGCCGGACCCAAAGAATTGGCTTACAATGGTTCGGGGGAAATGCTTAGATTTTAGTCCGAAAAATGTAAGGTTGGCATTCAACTTGCCTATGATGTAAGGAGATGCACACCCCTACACTAGAAGGGTCAACTTTGATCAAAGGTTAGACCAAGTCCTCATGGACATCTGTGAAGAGGGCGCCCAATGGAAGAGAGATGCAAGAGGGAAGCCGGTTCAACTAAGAAGGCATGACCTCAAGCCCGTGGCTAGGAGATAGTTGGAGTTCATCCAACGCTCAATCATTCCCACTAGCAACCGGTCTGAAGTTACTATAGACTGGGCTATCATGATTCATAGCATCATGATTAGAGAGGAAATAGAAGTTCATAAGGTTATATCCCAAGAACTCTACAAGGTGGCGGACAAGTCCTCTACTATGGCAAGGTTAGCCTTCCCTCATCTCATTTGTCACCTCTGCAATTCAGTTGGAATTGACATAGAGGAAGACATCCTCATTGATGAGGATAAGCCCATCACTAAGAAAAGGATGGAGCAAACAAGAGATCCCACTCATGGACATGAGGAAATTTCTCATCATGAAATCCCTGAGATGCCTCAAGGGATGCATTTTCCTCCATAAAACTACTGGGAGCAAATCAACACCTCCCTAGGAGAATTAAGTTCCAACATGGGACAACTAAGGTTGGAGCACCAAGAGCATTCCATCCTCCTCAATGAAATTAGAGAAGACCAAAGAACCATGAGAGAGGAGCAACAAAGGCAAGGAAGAGACATTGAGGAGGTCAAGCACTCCATAAGATCTTCAAGAGGAAGAACAAGCCGCCATCACTAAGGTGGACCCGTTCTTTAATTTCCTTGTTCTTTATTTTCTGTTTTTCGAAAATTGTGCTTTATGTTTATTTATGTTTGTGTTTTTATTACATGATCATTAGTGTCTAAGTGTCTATGCCTTAAAGCTATGAAAATGAATCCATCACCTTTCTTAAATGAAAAATGTTTTTAATTGAAAAAGAAAAAGAAGTTCATGAATTCCAAATTTTATAACAGTTTAGTTACTTTGATGTGGTGGCAATACTCTTGTTTTCTGAATGAATGCTTGAACAGTGCATATTTTTGAATTTGATTTTTTATGAATGTTAAAATTGTTGGATCTTGAATGAATGATAGAAAAAGGAGAAATGTTATTTGATAATCTGAAAAATCATAAAATTGATTCTTGAAGCAAGAAAAAGCAGTGAAAAGCTTGTAGGAAAAAAAAAGCAAGCAGAAAAAGCCAATACCCCTTTAAACCAAAAGGCAAGGGTGATAAAAAGGATCCAAGGCTTTGAGCATCAGTGGATAGGAGGGCCCACAGGAATAAAATCCTGGCCTAAGCGGCTAAACCAAGCTATCCCTAACCATGTGCTTGTGGCGTGAAGGTGTCAAGTGAAAACTTGAGACTGAGCGGTTAAAGTCATGGTCAAAAGCAAAAAGAGTGTGCTTAAGAGCTCTGGACACCTCTAATTGGGGACTCTAGCAAAGCTGAGTCACAATCTGAAAAGGTTCACCCGGTTATGTGTCTGTGACATTTATGTATCCGGTGGTAATATTAGAAAACAAAATGCTTAGGGTCACAGCCAAGAATCATAAAGTAGCTGTGTTCAAGAATCAACATACTTAACTAGGAGAATCAATAACACTATCTGGATTCTGAGTTCCTATAGAAGCCAATCATTCTGAACTTCAAAGGATAAAGTGAGATGCCAAAACTGTTCAGAAGCAAAAAGCTAAAAGCCCCGCTCATCTAATTAATACTGATCTTCATAGATGTTTTTGGAATTCATTGTACATTCTATTCTTTTTATCCTATATGATTTTCAGTTGCTTGGGGACAAGAAACAATTTAAGTTTGGTGTTGTGATGAGCGGATAATTTATACTCTTTTTGGCATTGTTTTTAGTATATTTTTAGTATATTTTAGTTAGTTTTTATTATATTTTTATTAGTTTTTAAATAAAATTCACTTTTCTGGACTTTACTATGAGTTTGTGTGTTTTTCTGTGATTTTAGGTATTTTCTGGCTGAAATTGAGGGACCTGAGCAAAAATCTGATTCAGAGGCTGAAAAAGGACTGCAGATGCTGTTGGATTCTGACCTCCCTACACTCAAAGTGGATTTTCTGGAGCTACAAAAACCCACATGGCGCGCTTTCAATTGCGTTGAAAAGTAGACATCCTGGGCTTTCCAGCAATATATAATAGTCTATACTTTGCCCAAGATTTGATGGCCCAAACCGGCGTTCCAAGTCAGCTCAAGAATTCTGGCGTCAAAACGCTAGAACTGGCACAAAAGCTGGAGTTAAACGCCCAAACTGGCACAAAAGCAGGCGTTTAACTCCAAGAAAAGTCTCTACACATGGAAGCTTCAATGCTCAGCCCAAGCACACACCAAGTGGGCCCGGAAGAAGATTTCTGCATTAATTACTTATTTCTATAAACCCTAGGCTACTAGTTCTCTATAAATAGGACCTTTTACTATTGTATTTATATATATCTTTGATAAGTATTATGCTATCATAGACGCCTTTGGAGGCTGGCCTCACGGCCATGCCTAGACCTTGTTCTTATATATTTTCAATGGTGGAGTTTCTACACACCATAGATTAAGGTGTGGAGCTCTGCTGTTCTTCATGAATTAATACAAGTACTATTATTTTTCTATTCAACTAAAGTCTATTTCTTCTCCAAGATATTCATTCGCACCCAAGAACATGATGAATGTGATGATTATGTGACACTCATCACCATTCTCACCTATGAACGCGTGACTGACAACCACTTCCGTTCTACATGCAAACAAGCTTGAATGTGTATCTCTTGGGTTTCTAATCTAAGATTCGAACCTTCGTGGTATAGGCTAGAATTATTGGCAGTCATTCTTGAGATCTGGAAAGTCTAAACCTTATCTGTGGTATTCCGAGTAGGATCTGGGAAGGGATGACTGTGACGAGCTTCAAACTCGCGATTGTTGGGCATGTGACAGACGCAAAAGGATCAATGGATCCTATTCCAACATGATCGAGAACCGGCAGATGATTAGCTGTGCAGTGACAGTGCATTTGGAACGTTTTCACTGAGAGGACGGGAAGTAGCCATTGACAACGGTGATGCCCAACATAAAGCTTGCCATGGAAAGGAGTATGAATGATTGGAAGAAGGCAATGGGAAAGCAGAGGTTCAGGAGGAACAAAGCATCTTCATACGCTTATCTGAAATTCCTACCAATGAATTACATAAGTATCTCTATCTTTATTTTATGTTTTATTTATCTTTTAATTATCAATTCTCCATCACCATCTGAATCCGCCTGACTGAGATTTACAAAGTGACCATAGCTTGCTTCAAGCCGACAGCCTCCGTGGGATCGACCCTTACTCACGTAAGGTATTACTTGGACGACCCAGTGCACTTGCTGGTTAGTTGTGTGGAATTGTGACAAAGTGTGATTCACGTCTGAGAGCTCCAAGTCTTTAGCGCTATTGTTGATAATAACAATTTCGTGCACCAGGGTTACCACCAAACAACTCGAGCAAAGAAGGAAACAGCTTGGACAATAACATATGAACATCAAGAGTCAGATACGGCAGTAAAAGGGAAACCCCATGACTCACACTAAAGTCCAAGGGCACCCTTTGGAGGCAAGAACTCGGAAAGAAAGAAATTGACAGTCTATCCCCGAAGATCTCTCAAACAAGAAAACACAATTCTTCTCTGGCAACGACACTCCACACAAAACAGCAAGAAAGTCATCATCACCAACAAAAAAGATCAAAGTTACAACCTTTCCTACTAACAGTTTATCATCAAAGCTACAAAAAGTTTTCAAAGCTATAACCTCAATCTACCAACAAATCCGCAAAAGCTAAGACTTTGATCAGGGGGATACAACTACGAAGAGAGACAGAAATTATGACAAACAATAAAACCCTAGGGAAGCGAAAATTACCAGGCACACATCACAGCAAAAGAGTGCAGCGATCACCACAAAGATGCAAGCTTTTTCAGAAAATCGTGAAAACAAAATGTCGAAAAGAAAGACACAATCTTTTTTCGAAGGGGTTAAGATTCTCAGAGACAAAATCAGTAAAAATCACATGCAACAGTGGAGACATACAAGAAGGCGAATAACGAAAACATAAAAGGGAAAGAAAATACCAACCTGTAGAGGAAGAAGAAGCAAGTGCAAGGGAAGGATCAGGAAGAAACAGCAATTAATCCACACTGACAATCACTTTCGAAGCAAGGAAAGGGGGAAGCACGAAGAAGCGAAAACAGAGGGGGTAGAGGAACGAAGCACTGCAGCATGAAAAAGCAAAGAGAAAGGAGAGGAGAAACTGAAAGATGAGGCTTAAAAATTCAAAATGAAATGAAAAAGAGGGAAAGAAGGGAACGGCAAAAGAGGAGTTAATGAGAATTTAACCCTCGCACGTTCCCAAGAAAGCGCAACGTGCGCTGCAATTAAAGAGAAAAAAGAAAGAAAACGCTCCACATTCAAGTCCCAGCAGGAGTCATACTAGAGATTGACCCAAGGCGAAATGCTCGAGCTCGATTTCCTCAAAAGGATCGAAGTCTAAAGGACATGACCTTAACAGAAAAATAGAGCTCAAGCAGGGGCACTATTCATACCCTGGGTCGAGCTACCCGACCCGGACTGATTGAAGACAAAGTAACCGACCTCTTCAGGTCAGGACCCTGATGAACCGAAATATTCGTATGCCGGTTAGAAATTAGCAATGAATCCAATCGTGAGTATAGTCTAACCAACACGCAAATATTGCATCAAACAATTCTAAAATCTATGACCGAGAGTATTGATCCCGGGTCGTTCTCCCTAGGAATTGCCATAGAATGCACATCATTTATTAGGAAGTATTTTGTGGTTTTAAGAGTTGGTGCTAGAATTCAAGCTATTAAAGGTAAACAACGATTAATTGAGATAAAAGCACTAGCTAGGGTAGATATTGGAAGTTCCATCATTTTAGTTTCTTTCAATTGTGATAAGAGTTGATTATTGCTTCACTTAGTTAACCCCCTAATAATTGAGGAAATTCAAGTGAGAGTAATTAACTTGAGTCACAAGACCTAGTCTCACCCTAGGGAAGTCTAGCTTTAGTGCACTCTAAGTAAATTAGCAATTCTCAATTCCTAGTCAACAATTGATATCCACTACTCAAGCGTCTCCAATAACTCAACCCCTAAGCCAAGTAAGAGAAATCTACTCCATAGCTAGGGTTATCATTATCACAAACAATTGGTAGACAATCATAGAAGACATGATGTAATTGAGAGAAGAAAAGTGAATTAAAGCTATCTAACCCAAACAATCATCAACAATCAAGCAATTGAATAAAATTCCACAATTCATTAATCAAAATTCAAAGTAACAAAATCACAAATCTAGATCTAAGAGATTGAATCAAAAGAACATTAATTGAGAGTAGAAGAAGAGTAGATCTACAACTTGTATCAAAGTAAAAGTGAATTAGCAATGGATCTCACCAAGAAATCAAAGAAGAATTGCAACGGAGAAAGTGAAATCCTAGAGAGAATTTGGAGTTTCTCTCTCTAAAAACAAAATGTAACTAACTATCCAAAATATCTAGAATTATCACTCATTGTCCTAACCCCCCTAATCCTTGGTCTTCTTAAGCTTTTCCCTCCAAAATTCTGCTCCAAAATTGGGCCTGGGACTCCCTAAAATCACTGGTCATGTTTTCCTTTTAAAAAATCACGTGCGCACATCGGCGCATACGCGCACAGTACGCATGCGCGCACCTGGAGTTTTTCGCAACCTACGCGTAGGCGTGCAGTACGCACGCGCGTCATAGGAAATATAGCCCAGCCATACAAGCGCGCTGGCTTCTTGTTCGGCTCCACTGCGCCGGCTCTGGGAGTACGCATCCACGCGTACGTGCAAGGTGCGTGTTCGCGACCTTGTCCAAACTTCAAAACTTTAATTTATTCCATGCTCCTCCCATTCATGCATGCTTCCTTCACTCCTCTTAACCATTTTTTCCCTATAACTTCTGAAACCACTTAACAAATGGATCAAGGCATCGAATGGTAATAGAGGAGAATTACAATATATCAATTTTGATGCAAAAGAAGCATATTTTCATCTATGAGGCAAAGTTGGGAAAGGAACACAAAATCATGCAGTTTTATATGGACAAGTGTGGAATATCATTGATAAAACCCTTAAAATCTACACATGATAAACCCTAAAAACGGGGTTTATCAACCTCCCCACACTTAAAGTATAGCATGTCTTCATGCTAAAGGAAAGCAAAAGATCAAAGGATTACAAGAGAGTGGGACTCATGGGATGCAATCTACCTACATGAATATAACTAGGGTGTATGCTACTATCTACTTGGTCAAGAGCAATTCAATCATCCTAGGGCACATATATATATGCACATAGGGCAAGATGATGGGCAATGTATAAACTCTACCAATATTAGTCATCAAAGTGAAATATGCATAGCTTGCATGAAGAACGCTCGCGAGAGTCGGGAACAAGGAATTGAGCTTCGGACCCCTCACCAGAAGTATTTGCACTCTATCCGCTCGGTGTATAGGGTTGATCACTGAATCCTCTCCTACTTCATGCTCTTCCAAAATTTGTTCTTCCTCTAACAATCAACAATTGTTCTATGCATGCATACATATATCATGAGGTCTTTCCTTAGGTTGTAATGGGGTTAGGGTTAAGGTAGGGTTATATATTTGGCTAAGTGGGCTAAAAATTGAATCTTTTGATTAACTTAAGCTCCCCACCTAACTTATATAACATCCTATACAATTATGCACTAATCTAACTACCCATTCCTCACTCTTTCACATACTCATGCATTTACTTTTGATAATTACACATATGCATTGATTTGTCTCTAGGTCTTACTTTGGGGCATTTTGTCCCCTTTTATTACTTTTCTTTTTCTTCTCTTTATATAATTTTTTTTATTTTATTTTCTTTTTCTTTTTCTTTGGGTCTCTTTTCTTTTTCTTTCCCCCCTTTTTTTTCAAGCTGTGTACAAGAATATCAATGTTTAAGGTCTATATATTTAATTGATCACATGAGTATGTATCCATTTCCCAATATTTTTAACAATAACATGCTTTTACCTCAACCGATGCCCCTTCCGTTTTCCCACACTTGAATGGCACACACGCACTAGCCTAAGCTATTCAAGGATTCAAATAGGGACATTCATGGGTTTTCCACTTTTGGCTTGTTATGTGCTAAAATTAAGAATAAGTGGGTTAAAGCGTAGGCTCAAAATTGGTTGCAAAGGTTGTTATAAGGTAAGGTCATTTGGGTAAGTGGCTAAGTTAATTGATGGCCTCAATCATGTACATGCATTCATACATATAACAATGGACATATAGAGTCAAACAAATTAAGGATCACAATCATAGAGAGAGAACAATGCACACAAGAAGGGAAGTAAGTGGCTAGAAGATGTAGCCATGCAATTAGGCTCAAGACTCACTTGCTTGTGTTCTTGGCTCAAAATCCATGTTCCAAATTATACTCTTCAAACAAGCATAGCATCAAAAATTTTTAAAAATTGGTGAGTTTGCCCTAAAGTTCTAGCTTCCTAGGAAGGAAGCCATTACTCTAACCAAGTGGACTTATTAAAAGATAACTAGCATGCAAAGGATGTTAAATACAATCTATCCTACTTAACAAAAGAAATTCAAAATTTATTCGGGTGTTACCTTTGATGACCGGTCGGCCGACCGACCTCCCCACACTTAGAAGTTGGCACGGTCCTCCGTGCCTTGAGTGAGACGCAGTGGTTGATCGGCTTCCGAGTGTCCATCATCCTCTCCATTATCGCTATCTTCAATGTCGGTGCCGGTGGATGTGAAGATTTCCGGTTCTTCCATAGGTGGTGCTAAGCAACATAGAAGCTTCTTGACAAAAGTATAACGGTGTTGGTTGCGCCGCTCATAATGATCGAGCTTCTTGTAGAGGTCCTCTATGCGTTGCATGGATGACTTTGGTGGTGCGGTTGAGGTGGTGGGAATGCTCATGGGGACGGCTAAGTTTGGCTCTTCGGTGTCCGTCGGAGGGTAAATATATCTCCTCTTGGGAACAACATCGCCGTCTATCAGGATCATGACCCTCCGATCCTTGGTCTCTCGGGGAACACCGGCTGCGGCAACTAAGTCGGTCACTAGAGCGGGAAAGGGAAGGTTCTCCTTAGCGTGGATGCGGCCCATAGCTTGGCGAATGAGACGGGAAATATGAACCGGTCTCTCTGTGAGGACACACCAAACCAACAAGGATAACTCAGCAGTGATAGATGAACCATGGGTGCTAGGGAGCACATAATAGGCTAGAATTTATGCCCATGCCTGAGCCTCTCTAGTGAGAAAATGTGCGTCAATGCCCTTGGGCCTCGGCCTCATCCTCCTTCGAATCCAGAATGATTCAGGTGTAGCAATGACTTTGAGGATGGCATCCCAATCAAACTCATATTCGCATCGTGCCGACAAAATTTCTTGATATGCATCAATTCCATCCGCTAACGGTCTGGTCTTAAGCACACTTTGAATGGCCTCCTCTGTGATGAAAACTTGTCTTCGACGCACAAATACCGATGTAAGGGATGAGGAGTGGTAATTGGTGTAAAATTCTACCACCCACGACAAGTTTGCTTCACGTGGCTTCCTCAATAGGAATTCCCATTGCCGCCGCTCGATGCGGGGCATGACAAGCGGGATGACATGAGTTGGAGGGGCTAGAAGAGGTTCCGCATGATAGTTCCTTTCTTTGATCAATGGGTAGGCAAGTTTGCAATAGCGGTTTGGGAACTTATTCGGGTCCCTTCCCAGATTGTCCTTTTCCAAAACATCAATGTTAGCAACGCTTCTTGTCTTATTGAGGAGGGGCTTGGCTCTAGATGCTTGTTGTGCTTTGCTAGTGGACCGGAGCGGTGCCTTCTTGGATGCCTTACCTTTGTCTTTCTTGACAACCATCCTAGAGAAGAGGGAAAGGTGGCAAAATTAAACTTAAAGAATCACCAAGAAATAATAATCATGCAAGTCATAAGCATAAGGGAATAAGTGGCTTAGATACATGACAGCTGCAACATGTAACTAAGGCAACAATGAAAACCATGGCTAATCACTAGCATGTGATGTATGAGTGGTATATGCATGCAAACAAGAAGCATAAGAAGCATGCACTCTTAACATCAATAACAAGAGGTGAATGTCAAGGGATGAGCATGTAGAAATTAAACAAGAAGCAAGCTCAATGCACATATGAACAAGCAAGTGAGTGAGAGAGAACACTAAAATAGAAGATACTAAGTCAAGGTAACTCCAAAAATCATGTGGGTCTTCCATCAAACACTTGGTGTGCATCCCCTCTTATGAAAAAAGATGAGAGAAGGGTGACAATGTAAAATCCCATAAAGCATCATCAAACATCATAGCATACCACACATTGTAAGGGAAAGCAATTAAGACAAACCATCTCATCAATGCAAGAGTAATCTCCACTAATAACACCCATAAGAAAATGAAAAAAAGAAAGAAAATCTAACAAACCAAGTAAACATGAATGAAAACTAACTAAGAGGAAGAGTAAGCGAATGTAGATAATGAAAAGAAGAGGGAAGAGAAAACTAAACAAGAAAAGAGATGAGAAGTACCTAGAGAGGAAGAAGAGAAATGGGGTATGTAAGTGAGAGAAAAGGTAGTGAAGAATATAAGAGAGGGGAGGAGAAAGAGAGGTGTAGGACCATCGGAGGTGGTGGTTACGCCGGTGGTGGCGGAAGAGGGGTGGTAAAAATGGTAGAAGGGGGTAGAAGTGAAGAAGAAGGGTGATGGTAAGAAGGTAGGAAGAAATTGAAAGAAAAGGGCGCACTCTAATGTAATTAATTCACGAAACCGGCACGCGCGCGCCATGCATTCGTGTGCGCGCATGGGCAAAAATTTGCAGGGGCGCGGAAGCGCACAGTGCGCGTGCGCACGAAGCAGTGAAGTACGGGTGTGCGTGCGAGCACCAGGTGCGCGTACGCGTGCATCTGGGTTGTGCTCTCAGCACAAATTGGGCACAACTTTGGCTCAACTCTTGGGAAAAAGTACTAGAAGATGATGTTTTACTATCGACGCAGACGCGCACGGTGCACTGGCACGTTGATGCGCATTTTGCTTGAGGTGCGCGTACGCGTGAGTCGAGTTAGGCCATTGGCATGATATTAGCCCAACTTGGGCATAACTCTCAGGAAAATGGCTCAGGATTGCATATGGCGACATTGGCGCGGACGCGGCTAGTGCGCGTACGCGCGCATTTGCGCAAATGGGCCATGGGCGCGTACGCGCCATGTGCCTGCACGCGCCAGTGTGGTTGTGCTTGGGGCTCAGAATTGGCCTAGAATTTGCACAACTCTCTAGAAAATGACCCAGGAGCTGCGAATGCGTATGGGCGCGTGCGCGCACGCGCACCCCCTTGTTTTTTTCAGAGACATGAAAAACGCCTAATTGTCATGAATTCAGTGGTTAAACAAGCCAAAGGGGTCAAAAACACCGAAAACTCAATGTAAAACCCAAAGATGGGGTGTTTTTCTAGAACAGGAGTGGTTGTCAGGCACGCGTTCATAAATTTGAGAGTGATGATGAGTGTCACGGATCATCATATTCTCTATATTGAAGTACGAGTGAATATCTTAGAACAGAATCAGGCGTGATTGAATAGAAAACAATAGTAATTGGATTAATCCATTGAGACACAGCAGAGCTCCTCACCCCCACCTAAGGGGTTTAGAGACTCATGCCATAGAAAATACAATATCAGATGTAAAATGTCATGAGTTGCTAAATAATGAATCTCTAAAAGTAGTTTTTATACTAAACTAGTAACTTAGGTTTACAGAAAATGAGTAATTAGGTGTAGATAGTGCAGAATTCCACTTTCGGGGCCCACGTGGTGAGTGATTGGGCTGAGCTTTCAAGCTTTCACGTGCATATGCCTCAAATTGGAGTTAAACGCCACCCTGGGTGCCAAAATGGGCGTTTAACGCCAAGAAGTGTGCCAGTTCTATCGTTTACGCTAGAAAAGGGTCTCTGTCTGGCGTTTAACACATGTTTGGGCCATCAAATCTCGGGCAAAGTATGGACTATTATATATAGCTGGAAAGCCCAAGATGTCTACTTTCCAACGCAATTGAGAGCTTGCTGATTGGGTTTCTGTAGCTCCATAAAATCCACTTCGAGTGCAGGAGGAGTTAGAATCCAACAGCATCTGCAGTCCTTTCTCAGCCTCTGAATCAGACTTTTGCCCAGGTCCCTCAATTTCAGCCAGAAAATATCTAAAATTACATAAAAATACACAAACTCATAGTAAAGCCTAGAAATGTAATTTTTGCATAAAAATTAATAAAAATATAATCAAAAGTAACTAAAACATACTAAAAACTACCTAAAAATAATGCCAAAAAGGGTATAAATTATCCTCTCATCACAACACCAAACTTAAATTGTTGCTTGTCCCCAAGAAACCAAAAACAAAATAGGATAAAAAGAAGAGAAAATACAATAAATTCCAAAATTATGAATGAAGATTAGTTTTAATTAGATAAGCGGGGCTAGTAGCTTTTTGCTTCTGAACAGGTTTGGCATCTCACTTTATCCTTTGAAGTTCAGAATAATTGGCATCCATAGGAACTCAGACTTCAGATAGTGTTATTGATTCTCCTAGTTCAGTATATTGATTCTTGAACACAGCTACTTTATGAGTCTTGGCTGTGACCCTAAGCATTTTGTTTTCCAGTATTACCACCGGATATATAAATGCCACAGACACATAATTGGGTGAATCTTTTCAGATTGTGACTCAGCTTTGCTAGAGTCCCCAGTTAGAGGTGCCCAGAGTTCTTAAGCACACTCTTTTTGCTTTGGACCATGACTTTAACCACTCAGTCTCAAGCTTTTCACTTGACACCTTCACGCCACAAGCACATGGTTAGGGACAGCTTGATTTAGCCGCTTAGGCCATGATTTTATTCCTTTGGGCCCTCCTATCCATTAATGCTCAAAGCCTTGGATCCTTTTTACCCTTGCCTTTTAGTTTAAAGGGTTACTGGCTTTTTCTGCTTGCTTTTTTTTCTTTCTTTTTTGCCATTTTTTTCGCAAGCTTTGTGTTTTTCACTGCTTTTTCTTGCTTCAAGAATCAATTTCATGATTTTTCAGATTATCAATAACATTTCTCTTTTTTCATTATTCTTTCAAGTGCCAACAATTTTAACATTCATAAACTTCACTGTAAAAAATATGCACTGTTCAAGCATTCATTCAGAAAACAAAAAGTATTGCCACCACATCAAAATAATTAAACTATTTTCAAGATAGAATTCGAAATTCATGTACTTCTTTTTCTTTTTTAGAAAACATTTTTCATTTAAGAAAGGTGAAATATTCATGGAACATTCATAGCTTTAAGACATAGACACTACACACTAATGATCATGTAATGAAGATACAAACATAGACAAAACATAAAGCATAAAAATGAAAAACAGAAAAATAATAACAAGGAAATTAAAGAACAGGTCCACCTTAGTGACGGCGGCTAGTTCTTCCTCTTGAAGATCCTATAGAGTGCTTGAGCTCCTCTATGTCTCTTCCTTGCCTTTGTTGCTCATCCCTCATGGCTCTTGTTGAGGTCCATGAGTGGGCTCTCTTGTTTGCTCCATCTTCTTTCTAGTGATGGGCTTTTGAGATGAATCTCTTCATCTCCATGACTCGGAGTTGGAAGCAACTGCCTTTCCTTTCCTCTTCCTAGAGGTTTCTCCGGCCTTAGGTGCCATTAATGGTTATGGAAAAACAAAAAACAGAGCTTTTTCCACACAAAACTTAAAAGGTTTGCTTGTCCTCAAGCAAAATAAGATAGAAGGGAGGAGAAGAAGAATGATGCAATTAATTTTGAAAACTTATTACTGTATGCAAGAAAAATTTAAAAAAAGTTGAAAAGAATTTCAAAAGATATATAAGTGTTGAAAACGTTTGGAAGGAATTGAAAAGAATTAAAAAAAATTAAAAAGAATTGGAAGGATTATTAATTTTTTTGGAAATAGAAATTGAAAGCTGAACGTTTAAAATATGTTTGATGTAAAAAATTATGAATTAAAACATTAAAAATTGAAAAAAATTGAATTGGAAACAAAATTACCTCCCTTGTGTCATCCTGGCGTTAAACGCCCAGAGTGCTATCCATTCTGGCGTTTAACGCTCGCTTGACTGCCTATTTGGGCGTCTAACGCCCAGCCAGATACCCTGGCTGGCGTTAAACGCCAGGAATCCTTCTTTACTGGGCATTTTTCTGAACGCCCCGAATGTTGCCATTTCTGGGTGTGCTGTTTTTGATGCTGTTTTTGATTTCGCTTTAATTCTGCAGCTGTTTTTATGATTCCACATGATCATCAACCTAAAAAAAATATAACATGGCAATGAAAAACAAATGTATCAAATAAATATAATTAAATAACATTGGATTGCCTCCCAATAAGCGCTTCTTTACTGTCTTTAGCTGGACTTTTAGTGAGCTTTTAATTTAGTCTCAATTTTGAGCACTCTTGCTCAACATTGCTTTTAAGATAATGTTTGACTCTCTGTCCATTAACAATGAATTTTTTGTCTGAGTCAATATCCTGAAGCTCTATATATCCATATGGTGACACACTTGTAATCACATGTGGTCTCTTTCACCGGGATTTCAATTTCCCAAGGAATAATCTGAGCCTAGAGTTAAATAGCAGAACCTTCTGTCCTGGCTCAAAGAGTCTAGATGACAATTTTCTGTCATGCCATCTTTTTTCTTTCTCCTTGTAAATTTTAGTATTTTCGAAAGCATTGAGTCTGAACTCCTCCAGTTCATTCAACTGTAGTAATCTTTTCTCTCCAGCTACCCTAGTATTAAGGTTTAGGAACCTAGTTGCCCAGTAGGCCTTGTGTTCCAGTTCCACTAGCAGATGATAGGCTTTTCCATACACAAGCTGGTATGAAGAGGTCCTTATAGGAATCTTGAATGTGGTTCTGTATGCCCACAGAGCGTCATCCAGACTTCTTGCCCAATCCCTTCTATGGGTACTTACAGTCCGTTCCAGGATTCGTTTTAGTTCTCTATTTGAGACTTCAGCCTGCCCATTTGTTTGTGGATGATATAGAGTCGCTACTTTGTGGTTAATTCTGTATCAGACCAGAGTAGAGTCAAGCTGTTTATTAAAAAATGAATGCCTCCATCACTTATCAGTACCCTAGGGACACCGAACCTACTGAAAATATGCTTCTGGAGGAACTTTATCACTATCTTAGTATCATTAGTGGGTGTTGCAATTGCCTCTACCCATTTAGATACATAGTCTACTGCCACCAGAATATAAGTGTTTGAATATGATGATGGGAAAGGCCCCATGAAGTTAATACCCTACACATCAAATAACTCAATCTCTAAGATCCCTTGTTGAGGCATGGCATAACCGTGAGGCAGATTACCAGCTTTCTGGCAACTGTCACAGTTACGTACAAACTCTCGGGAGTCTCTATAGAGAGTAGGCCAGTAGAAGCCACATTGGAGGACCTTTGTGGCTATTCGCTCACCTCCGAAATGTCCTCCATATTGTGATCCATGGCAATGCCATAGGATCTTCTGTGCCTCTTCTCTAGGCACACATCTACGGATTATTCTGTCTACACATCTCTTAAAGAGATATGGTTCATCCCACAGGTAGTACTTTGCATCAGAAACCAATTTTTTCGTTTGCTGCTTACTGTACTCTTTAGGTATGAATCTCACAGCTTTATAGTTTGCAATATCTGCAAACCATGGTACTTCCTGAATGGCAAAGAGTTGCTCATCCGGAAAGGTTTCAGAGATCTCAGTAGGAGGGAGGGACGCTCCTGCTACTGGTTCTATCCGGGACATGTGATCAGCTATTTGGTTCTCTGGCCCTTTTCTGTCTCTTATTTCTATATCAAACTCTTGTAGAAGCAACACCCATCTTATGAGTCTGGGTTTTGAATCCTGCTTTATGAGGAGATATTTTAGAGTAGCATGGTCAGTGTACACAATCACTTTTGATCCTACTAAATAAGATCTGAACTTGTCAATGGCATAAACCACTGCAAGTAACTCCTTTTCTGTGGTTGTGTAATTTCTTTGCGCGTCATTTAAAACACGGCTAGCATAATAAATGACATGCAGAAGCTTGTCATGCCTCTATCCCAATACTACACCAATGGCATGGTCACTGGCATCACATATTAGTTCGAATGGTAAAATCTAGTCTAATGTAGAAATGACTAGTGCTGTGACCAGCTTAGCTTTTAGAGTCTCAAACACCTGCAGACACTCTGTGTTAAAGACAAATGGTGTATCAGCAGCTAGTAGATTGCTCAGAGGTTTTGCAATTTTTGAAAAATCCTTTATAAACCTACTATAGAATCCTACATGCTCCAGAAAGCTTCTGATTGCCTTAACATTGGCAGGTGGTGGTAATTTTTCAATTACCTCTACCTTAGCTTGATCCACCTCTATTCCCTTGTTTGAAATTTTGTGCCCAAGGACAATTCCTTCAGTTACCATAAAGTGACATTTCTCCCAGTTTAAAACCAGGTTAGTCTCTTGGCACCATTTCAGAACAAGTGCTAGATGGTCAAGACAGGAGCTGAATGAGCGAGTCTCCAAATACTGAGAAGTCATCCATTAAGACTTCCAAAAATTTTTCTACCATATCAGAGAAGATAGAGAGCATGCACCTCTGAAAGGTTGCAGGTGTATTGCACAGACCAAATGGCATCTTTCTGTAGGCAAATACTCTAGATGGACATGTGAATGCTATTTTTTCTTGGTCCTGAGTATCTACTGCAATTTGGTTGTAACCTGAATAGCCATCCAAAATGTAGTAGTATTCATGACCTGCTAGTCTCTCTAGCATCTGGTCCATGAATGGTAAAGGAAAATGATCCTTTCCGGTGGCTGTATTGAGTCTTCTGTAGTCAATACACATACGCTACCCTGTAACTGTTCTTGTGGGAACCAGTTCATTCCTTTCATTATGAACCACTGTCATGCCTCCCTTCTTGGGGATAACTTGGACAGGGCTCACCTAGGGGCTAACAGAAATAGGATAAATAATCCCAGCCTCAAGTAGCTTAGTGACCTCTTTCTGTACCACCTTCTTCATGGCTGGATTTAGCCGCCTTTCTGGTTAAACCACTGGTTTAGCATCATCCTCTAATAGGATTTTGTGCATGCATCTGGCTGGGCTAATGCCCTTGAGATCACTTATGGACCACCCAAGAGCAGTCTTGTGTGTCCTTAGCACCTGAATTAGTGCTTTCTCTTCCTGTGGCTCTAAAGCAGCGCTTATGATTACCGGAAAAGTGTCATCTTCTCCTAGAAATGCATATTTCAGGGATGGTGATAGTGGTTTGAGCTCGGGTTTAGGAGGCTTCTCCTCTTCCTGAGGAGTTTTTAGAGGTTCTTCTGTTTTCTCTGGTTCCTCCAGATCAGGCTAAACATCTTTAAAAATGTCATCTAGCTCTGATTCGAGACTCTCAGTCATATTGACCTCTTCCACCAGGGAATCAATAATATCAGCGCTCATGCAGTCTTTTGATGTGTTTGGATGCTGCATAGCTTTGACAGCATTCAACTTGAACTCAACCTCATTGACTCTCACGGTTATCTCCCCTTTTTGGACATCAATAAGGGTTCGTCCAGTCGCTAGGAAAGGTCTTCCTAGAATGAGAGTTGCACTCTTATGCTCCTCCATTTCCAGTACCACAAAGTCAGAAGGAAAGGCAAATGGCCCAACCTTGACAATCATGTCTTCAATTATGCCTGATGGAATCTTAATGGAGCCATCAGCAAGTTGGAGGCAAATCCGGGTTGGTTTAACTTCATCAGTCAAACCAAGCTTTTTGATAGTGGATGCAGGTATTAGGTTGATACTTGTCCCAAGATCACATAGAGCTGTCTTGGTACAAGCATCCTCTAATATGCATGGTATTATAAAGCTTCTGAGATCTTTAAGCTTCTCTGGTAAGCTTTTAAGAATGACTGCACTACATTCTTCAGTGTGGAAAACTTTTTCAGTTTCTCTCCAATCCTTCTTATGACTTAAGATCTCTTTCATGAACTTAGCATAAGAGGGTATTTACTCAAGTGCCTCTGCAAACGGAATCTTTATTTCAAGAGTCCTGAAAAGCGGGCAAATTGTTTATCCTGTTCCGCTTGGCGGAGTTTCTGAGGATAAGGCATCTTGGCTTTATATTCTTCAACCTTAGTTGCTACAGGTTTACTTCCTACAGAAGTGGTTGGAGAAGCCTGCCTAAGGGGGTTGTTATCAGCACTTGCAGGTGTCTGATCCCCTATTGGCATTTGAACGCCATAATTGGGTGCTGTATGGGCATTTAACGCCAGATTGCCACCCTTTTCTGGCGTTTGGACGCCAGAATTGGCCATCCACTGGCCGTTTAACGCCAATTTTTCACCCTTTTCTAGCGTTTGAACGCCAGAATCATTCCTCTCTGGGCTCTTACTGTCCTCAGAGGGATTTTGGTAGTGGCTTGGTCATCCTCTATCAGTTATTCCTTTCTTGGCTTTCTGCTACCTAGAGTTGAGACATTCAATGTCTTCCCACTCCTTAAATGAACAGCTTGGCATTCTTCTGTTATCTGTTTAGATAACTGCTGTCTTGTTTGATTCAATTATTTTTCCATATTCTGGTTAGCATCTTTGGTTTCTTGTAGCATCTCTTTAAATTCTGCTAACTATTTTGTTATAGAAAATAGTTGCTGATTGAGTTCAACAATTTGTTCTGGAGGACTAAGTTCAGTGGATATTGCCTCAGCCTCTTCCTTCACTGAGGTCTCACTACTTGAGTACAGGTGTTAATTTCTTACAACTGTATCAATGAGCTCTTGAACCTCTTCAATTTTCTTTTTCATATGTATAGATCCACCAGCTGAGTGGTCTAGAGACATCTGGGCCTTTTCTGTAAGCCCATAGTAAAAAATGTCTAACTGCACCCATTCTAAAAACATTTCAGAGGGGCATTTCCTTAGCATCTCTCTGTACCTCTCCCAGGTATTATAAAGAAATTCATTATCCTCTTGTTTAAAGCCTTGGATGTCCAGCCTTAGCTGTGTCATCCTTTTTGGAGGGAAATATTGATTCAGGAATTTGTCTGATAACCGTTTCCATGTTCTTATGCTTGCTGTGGGTTGGTTATTTAACCACCTCTTAGCTTGATCTTTTATAGCAAATGAAAACAGTAATAATATGTAGACATCCTGATCCACTTCCTTATCACGTACTGTGTCAGCAATTTGTAAGAACTGTGCCAGAAACTCAGTAGGTTCTTCCTGTGGAAGACTGGAATACTGGCAATTTTTGCTACACCACGATAATGAGCTGAGGGTTTAGCTCAAAACTGTTGGCTTTGATGGGGGTATACAGATACTACTCCCATAGGAAGCAGTAGTGGGGTTAGCATATGACCCTAGAGTCCTTCTGGACTGTTCATTTCTACTTGAGTCCATAATGAACCTTTCTTGTTTCTGTATACACAGTTAACAAAGAAATGAAAATATGTGTGTCTCTATGTCAGGATATAGAGCACTGGTATTGGAAGAAGGATTATGTTTTGAAAAATAAAAATAAAAGAAAAGAAAAATTAAAATATTCTTGTTTTTATTTTATTTATTTAATGCTAATTTGAAATTAAAGAAATTAAAATAAAGTAAATGGGAAAAATGGTATAAGTTTCAAAAATTAAAAGAAAAGAAATAAAAGAAAATTGAAAACTAAAATAATTAATTAATTAAAAAAATTTGAAAAATTTTGAGTGTGATTTTCGAAAAATGAAGAGAGAGAAAGTGGTTAGGAAGTTTTGAAAAAGATATGTCTTAAAATTAAAGATACTTGTAAGAAAATAAATAAAAGAAAAGATTTGAAAAATATTTGATTTTAAGATTTGAGATTAGAAAAGAAAAGATAAGTTAGGTAAGAGAAGATAAGGAATTTTAAGAGAAGATAAGTTTTTAAATTAAAAAGTTTTGAAATTTAAATTAAAATTTGAAAATTAAATTTTGAATTTTGAAAAAGTCAACAATATAAGATAAAGATATGAAAAAGATTTAAATTTTGAAAAGGTTTGATTTTTAAAATTTTAAATTTAAATTTTGAAATTTGAATTTTGAAGTTTGGAATTTAATTGAAATTTGAAAATTGAATTTGAAATAAGATAAGATAAGATTTTGAAAATGATATGATTTTTGAAAAAGATTTGAATTTTGAAATTTAAAACTAAGATAAGATAAGATAAAAATTTTAAAATAAAAATCTGAAATATTTTTTTGTGTAAATTTCAAAAATTCAATTAAAATAAAGAGAAAAGATATTTTTTATTTTTTTGAATTTAATGATGAAAGAGAAAAATAATAAAATGACACCAAACTTAGAATTTTTAGATCAAAACAAAGAAAACAAACAAAAAAACTTTGAATGTCAAGATGAACACAAAGAACACTTTGAAGATCAAGATGAATACCAAGAACAAATTTTGGAAATCTTTAGGAAAATAAAAACACAAAGGACACCAGACTTGAAAATTTTTATACTTTGGACACTAATAATTCGAAAATGCACAAGAAAAACAAGGAAAGACACAAAACAAGAAAAACTAAAGATCAAACAAAGAAAATAAACAAGAACAACTTGAAGATCAAGAAAGAACAAGGAACATAAAACTCGAAAATATGAAGAATAAAAAGAACATACAATTTGAAAAATTGAAGGAAAATAAAAACATGCAATTGACACCAAACTTAAAACATGAAACTAAGCTCAAACAGAAGACTCAATTATTAGTTTATTGATTTTTATCTATATATTAAAAATTTTTGAAAAAAAATCTAGGAAAAGAAAACAAGGATTTTAAAATTTTTAACAAAAACAATAATAGAAGACTAAATTTTAGTGACTCTAAACAAAAAAAAAAGATAAATTTTTCCTAATCTAAGCAACAAGATGAACCGTCCGTTGTCCAAACTCGAACAATCCCCAGCAACGGCGCCAAAAACTTGGTGCATGAAATTATCATTATACTTTTCACAACTCTGCACAGCTAACCAGCAAGTGCACTGGGTCGTCCAAGTAATACCTTACGTGAGTAAGGGTCGATCCCACGAAGATTGTCGGCTTGAAGCAAGCTATGGTTATCTTGTAAATCTTAGTCAGGAGATTAATGATAAAAATGATTTTGTTTATGAAAAGTAAATAACATGAAATAAGGGGTACTTGTGATTCAGTAATGAGGAACAGGTTGAGATTCCGGAGATGCTATGTCGTCTGAATCTCTACTTTCCTACTGTCTTCTTCTCCAAACACGCATGGCTTCCTTCAATGGTAAGCTGTATGTTGGTGGATCACCATTGTCAATGGCCACCATCCGTCCTCTCAGATGAAAAATACTAGGCATGGTTTTTGTACGGCTAATCAATTGTCGGATCTCTCGTCTCGGATGAAAAATACCAGGTACAGCTACCGTACGGCTAATCATCTGTCGATTCTCACTTTTGTCAGATAGGATCTCTGTATCCTTTTTGCACACTATCACTGTGCCCAACATTCGTGAGTTTGAAGCTCGTCACAGTCATCCCGTTCTAGATCCTACTCGGAATATCACAGACAAGATTTAGACTTTCCGGATCTCAAGAATGCTGCCAATTGGTTCTAGCCTCTACCACGAAGGTTCTAATCTCACGGACTCGGTCCGTGGATTAGAGACCCAAGAGATACGCACTTAAGCTGTCGCCCAATGACTACGTTGAGCTTAGGTAGAATGGGAGTGGTTGTCAGGCACGCGTTCATAAATTTGAGAGTGATGATGAGTGTCACGGATCATCATATTCTCTATATTGAAGTACGAGTGAGTATCTTAGAACAGAATCAAGCGTGATTGAATAGAAAACAATAGTAATTGCATTAATCCATTGAGACACAGTAGAGCTCCTCACCACCACCTAAGGGGTTTAGAGACTCATGCCGTAGAAAATACAATATCAGATGTAAAATGTCAGGAGTTGCTAAATGAATCTCTAAAAGTAGTTTTTATACTAAACTAGTAACTTAGGTTTACAAAAAATGAGTAATTAGGTGTAGATAGTGCAGAATTCCACTTCCGGGGTCCACTTGGTGGGTGTTTGGGCTAATCTTTCAAGCTTCCACGTGCATATGCCTCAAATTGGAGTTAAACTCCTCCCTGGGTGCCAAAATGGGCGTTTAACGCCAATAAGTGTGCCAGTTCTGGCGTTTTACGCCAGAAAAGGGTCTTTGGCAGGCGTTTAATGCCAGTTTGGGCAATCAAATCTCGGGCAAAGTATGGACTATTATATATTCTGGAAAGCTCAAGATGTCTACGTTCTCGCAATTGAGAGCACGCCGATTGGACTTATGTAGCTCCAGAAAATCCACTTCGAGTGCAGGAGGGTCAGAATCCAACAGCATCTATAGTCCTTTCTCAGCCTCTGAATCAGACTTTTGTTCAGGTCCCTCAATTTCAGCCAGAAAATGCCTGAAATTACGGAAAAATACACAAACTCATAGTAAAGTCCAAAAATGTGATTTTTGCATAAAATCTAATAAAAATATAATAAAAAGTAACTAAAATATACTAAAAACTACCTAAAAACAATGTCAAAAAGTGTATAAATTATCCGCTCATCAATCCAACCTTGTCGGTGGCGTTTTGAGTAGGATCATTAAGGAGAATGGACTGTACGCGCTTGATGAATGGATTTTTTCAAGTAAAGAATTTCACAAATGAATTCTTGTTGCTAGTATAGTTTCTAAACCAACAAAGAATCCTTTCATACAAAAATTTGTTTGTCACTTAAGCAAACCCAATAAAAATAAACCGAAGTATTTAAACCTCGGGTTGTCTCTCAAGGAACTACAGGGAGGTGTATTTATTATTGGTTATGGAAAAGTATCTTTTTGGGTTTTGAATAAGGAATTTAAATTGCAAGAATTAAACTAATAGTTGAGAAAGGCTCTTGGCAAGGTAAGAGAACTAGAAGTCCTATCTTAGTTATCCTTATCAATTGTGATGAGAATTGTCCATTGCTCCCACTTAGTTAACCTCTAACTATGAAGGAAAGTCAAGTGGACTAATCAATTTGATTCCTCAAGTCCTAGTCAACTCCTAAGGAAAGACTAGCTTTAGAGTAATCCAAATCAACCAGCAACTTTCAATTATTAATAATCAAAGGAGTTTGATAACTCAAAAGTCTCGAATTACTCAACCAAAGCCAAGAATATAAAAATCTAATTTAAAACCCTCCCAAGCATTTTAACAAACACTTGGAAGGCATAACATAAAAACATAGAAAAGTAATAGGGAATGTAAAGTTTAAAACCAACAATTGCAAGCATCAATGACAACAATTAAAGCAAGAAACAATAATCATGAAATACCTCAAATTGTATTAAATAGAAAATCAAGTCCAACATTAGAGTTCATAAAGCTAAATTGGGAAAATAAGTGAACCAACAAGAGAAATAGATAAACTAAAGGACTAGAACAAATAAGAGTAGAAGAGAACTAAATTAAAGTAAAGTAGAAATCCGAAATTAAACAAAGGTAATCCTAAAATCCTAACCTAGAGAGAGGAGAGAGCCTCCCTCTCTAGAAACTACATCTAAAACCTAAATTGTGAATGAATTGATGTGTGATTCCCCCATTCTGCAGCCTCTATTCTATGTTCTCGGGCTTGGAACTGGGCCAAAAAAGAGCCCAAAAATCGCCCCCGGCGCTTTCTGCAACTTTCTGCACGTGACGCAAGTCACGCGTATGCTTAGGTCACGCGTGTGCATCGTTTGGAGAAATTCCTTGTCATGCGTACGTGTCAGTCACGCATACGTGTCACTTGTCTTTTGTGATAGGCATGCGTACGCGTTGCCCATGCGTGCGCCTCGCTGCCAGCTCTTCAAAACTTCATTTTTCGCGTTCCTTCCACTTTTGCATGTTTGCTTTCCATCCTCTAATTTATTCCTGCCCTATACAGCCTGAAAGCACTCAACATATAGATTATGGTATCGAATGGTAATAAAGGATAATTAAAATTGACAGTTTAAAGCCCTAGGAAACATGTTTTCAACCATATCACAAAATTAGGAAGGAACTATAAAACCATGCAAATTTATATGAATAAGTGAGCAAAGAGTTAATAAAAACCACTCAAATTAGCACAAGATAAACCATAAAATAGTGGTTTATCAATCTCCCCACACTTAAACATTACCATGTCCTCATGCTAAGTTCAAGAGAACCAAAAGAATGAAAGCAGAATGGTGGAACTTATGCAATGCAATCTATCTAGATGCAAGCTACCTACATGAATCATGCAATTCTAATTACTATCTATCTATATATATTAGCATACATGCGGTCAAATTGAGTCAACTTTCCAAGAAATTATATATGCACAATCAAGGACTAAATCATATTAAAACACATTCACAATTGAGTTAAGTTAATCAAAAGAGTTCACAAACTTGCAAGACAAGCAAAGATCAAATATGGACCTATGGAAATTGAGCAATTGAACCCTCACTGGATTTGTATGTGCACTCTAATCACTCAAGTGTTTGGGGTTAAACCACTCTACTCTTCTCTAGTCATGCTTTCTAAAACTTTGTTCTTCATCTAACCAATCAGTAAATATTAAGTGTACAAATGCAAACATCATGAGGTCTTTTCAAGGTTGTAATGGGGCTAAGGTAAATGTGAGGATATATGTATGGCCAAGTTAGCTGTAAATTGAATCTTTGATTAACCTAAGTTCTCACCTAACATACACATACTATATATAACTCTAAAATCATGCCCAGCTATCCAAAATTCCCACTTTTGCATCACATACTCATGTACCAAATTTTCTTTAATTTCACCACATATGCATTGATCTTTCATTTAAACTTAATATTGGGGTAATTTTGCCCCCTTATTTATCTATTTACTTATATTATAATTCATAATTTTTTTTTATGAAATAGAAAAAAATATAACATATCAATGCACATAGTCTTTCTGGTCTCACATGAGTATGTACTCAAATTCCCAATATCTTGTCAATTCCAAGTTTCCACGGTTCCTCACACTTAATTGACATACAATCTCTAACTTAAGCTAACCAAAGATTTAATTTAGAGTAATTAATTTGTTTTTCTGCTTAAGACTAGTGATGTGGTAAAATACAGAATAAATGGGGATTAAAAGGCTCAAAGTGGTGAACAAGGTTGATTGAAATGGTAGGCTAATTGGGGAGAAGTGAGCTAATAACAAATGATGGCCTCAATCATAGTGAAGAAACACACAAAAATAAAATATTATCGTTAAATAATGTAACCATACAATTAAGCTAAAATACTCATGGGTTGTGTGTTCTTAGCTCAAAAACCATATTCCAATTGTATATATCATGCAAGTTACAAAAAGGGATTTAACTCAAATCAACGTGAATCTTAAATGCCTTTTCTAAAAATAAATATATTCCTTGAAAATTTCATCAATTGACCAATATTTATAATATATATATATATATATATATATATATATATATATATATATATATATATATATATATATATATATATATACTAAATGGATTGTTGTGACTATGAAAAAAACTAAAAATTTCTAGTTTACTCCCTATTTTCAATAAAGTCAATTTCTCATATGCTAAAAAGGGTAAACTAACTGAATAATCCATGTTTTTCCATATCACAACTAATAGACTAAAAGTGCAATTCAAGCTAAATATCTAAGATATATACAGCCCAAAGTGCGAAATGCAACAAAGTAAAAATAAACAGAAGTACAATAAAATAAAAAATTTGCAAGTACTAAAAGAAAAATAAAATAAAAGAAAATAAAACAAAATGCAAAATAAAGCAAAAATAGGATAAAAAGTCTAAAATAGTTCACTAAAATAAAATCTGCTAAAGATGGCGACCTCTCCACATGTAGATCACAGCATCGTCCTCGATGCTCTAGTCAAGCCAGGTGTGAAGGGTCGTCGCCTACGGAAGTGTGTGCTGCTGGCTTTGTGGGCTCTGGCTGCGTAGGGGCCTGAGGCGCTGCAGGCTGCTCAAGCTGAGGCTCCTCCTGTTGTGCATATTTCTGGTCCTCCACCTGTGCATCCTCCTCCTGCTCATCCTCCTTCGCCTCCTCAGAGTGCTCCGATGGTGTGTCAAGCTCGGAGGGAATGTCAGTATGCCCAGTCCTCATCATCATCTTCAGATGCTCAGAGCATCGCTTGTTGCGACACTCAGACTGCTCAATACACTGTTGAGTGCAGCACTCCATCTGGTCAAGACGCTCAAAGAGGCGGTGCAGTAGATGGTAAACTGGCTGGGAAACGGATGAAGGCACTGTGGATGCTGGTGGTGCTGCAGGCGCTGAAGGTGCTGCGGAGGATGTGGCCGCGTCATTAGAAGAAGTAAGAGAAGGTAGTCTGTGGCCTAGAGCTTCAAACCGCTTGCTGATGAGCGGATAATTTATACGCTTTTTGGCATTATTTTTAGTATGTTTTTAGTATGATTAAGTTAGTTTATAGTATATTTTTATTAGTTTTTAATTAAAAATCAAATTTCTAGACTTTACTATGAGTTTGTATGTTTTTCTGTGATTTCAGGTATTTTCTGGCTGAAATTGAGGGACCTGAGCAAAAATCAGATTCAGAGGTTGAAGAAGGACTGCAGATGCTATTGGATTCTGACCTCGCTGCACTCAAATTGGTTTTTTTGGAGCTACAGAACTCCAATTGGCGCGCTTCCAATTGCATTGGAATGTAGACATCCAGGGCTTTCCCGAAATATATAATAGTCCATATTTTTAATAAGGATTGATGAGGTAAACTGGCTTTTAATGCCAGTTCCATGCTGCATTCTGGAGTCAAACGCCAGAAACAAGTTGCAAAGTGGAGTTCAACGCCAGAAACACGTTACAAACTGGCGTTCAACTCCAAGAATGACCTCTCCACATGTAAACTTCAAGCTCAGCCCAAGCACACACCAAGTGGGCACCGGAAGTGGATTTCTACATCATTTACTCAATTCTGTAAACCCTAGTAACTAGTTTAGTATAAATAGGACTTTTTACTATTGTATTAGACATCTTGGGACGTTTAGTTCTTAGATCATGGGGGCTGGCCATTCGGCCATGCCTGATCCTTTCACTAATGTATTTTTCAACGGTAGAGTTTCTACAAACCATAGATTAAGGTGTGGAGCTCTGTTGTTCCTCAAAGATTAATGCAAAGTACTACTGTTTTTCTATTCAATTCAACTTATTCCGCTTCTAAGATATTCATTCACACTTCAATATGATAGATGTGATGATCGTGACAGTCATCATCATTCTCAACTTATGAACGCGTGCCTGACAAACACTTCCGTTCTACCTTAGATTGAATGGATATCTCTTGGATATCTAATACAAGGGACCGAGTCCGAGATATTAGTATCTTCGTGGTATAAGTTAGAACCCATGGATGGCCATTCATGAGATCCGGAAAGTCTAAACCTTGTCTATTGTATTCTGAGTAGGATCTGGGAAGGGATGGCTGTGACGAGCTTCAAACTCGCGAGTGCTGGGCGTAGTGACAGACGCAAAAGGATAGTAAATCCTATTCCAGTATGATCGAGAACCGACAGATGATTAGCCATGCAGTGACAGCGCATTGGACCATTTTCACAGGAGGATGGGATATAGCCATTGACAACGGTGATGCCCTACATAAAGCTTGCCATGGAAAGGAGTAGGATTGATTGGATGAAGACAGCAAGAAAGTAGAGATTAGAGGAACGAAAGCATCTCTATACGCTTATCTGAAATTCTCACCAATGAATTACATAAGTACCACTATCCTATTTTATATTTTATTTATTTTCATCCACTATAATTTCTTAATACAATTTAATCCGCCTGACTGAGATTTACAAGGTGACCATAGCTTGCTTCAAGCCGACAATCTCCGTGGGATCGATCCTTACTCACGTAAGGTTTATTACTTGGACGACCCAGTGAACTTGCTGGTTAGTTGTACAAAGTTGTGAAATAGATATAAGATCATGAACGTGCGTATTGAGTTTTTAGCGCCGTTACCAAGGAATGAAATGATCACGATTTCGCACACCAAGTTTTTGGCGCCGTTGCCAGGGATTGTTCGAGTTTGGACAACTGACGGTTCATCTTGTTGCTCAGATTAGGTAACTTTATTTTAATTTTAACCTTTTTGTTTTTATTATTCCTATTTTTGAAAAAAAAAATTTGTTTTCAAAAATCTTTCAAAAAAATTTCTTTTCCTTTTGTTTTTGAAAATTATTCTAAATTTTTAAGAATGAATTCTAAAGTTTCAAAATGGTATGCTGAAGTTTGGCTGGCCATCAAGCCTTAGACTAACCTGGTATGATTGCTGGAATCTTGATTGAGGACTTTGAATTCATTGCTTCCTTTTCCCTATATGTTTTCAAAAAAAAAAATAAATAAATAAAAATATACAAAAATCCAAAAAAAAATTACTAAAATCATAAAATCAAAAATATTTTTTGTTTCTTGTTTAAGTCTAGAGTAAATTTTTATGTTCGGTGTCAATTGCATTTTTTCTCTAAAAATTTATGCATTTTTCGAAAATTCATGCATTCATAGTGTTTTTCATGATCTTCAAGTTGTTCTTGGTAAGTCTTCTTGTTTGATCTTCATATTTTCTTGTTTTGTGTCTTTTCTTGTTTTTCATATGCATTTTTAATTTGTTAGTTTCTAAAGTTTGAAAATTTCTAAGTTTGGTGTCTTGCATGTTTTTCTTTCATTAAAAATTTTCAACAATAAGTTTTGATGTTCATCTTGATCTTCAAAGTGTTCTTGGTGTTCATCTTGACATTCATAGTGTTCTTGCATGCATTTTGTGTTTTGATTCATAATTTTTATGTTATGAGTCTTTTTCATGTTTTTCTCTCTCATCATTAAAATTCAAAAATAAAAAAAATATCTTTTCCTTCTTTTACTCAAAATTTTCAAAAATATGATTTGATTTTGTCAAAAAGTTTTTAAATTTAATTGTTTCTTATGAATCAAATCAAATTTTCAATTTAAAAATCTTATCTTTTCAAAATCTTTTTCAAAAATAAAATCTTTTTCATTTTACCTTCATATTTTCGAAAACTTTTTAAATTTGATTTTCAAAATCTTTTTCTTATTTTATTTCTTAATTTTCAAAATCTTTACTAACATTTAATATGATTGATTGAAAAATTTCAAGTTGTTAGTTGCTTATTAAGAAAGATTCAATCTTTAAACTCTAGAATCATATCCTTTTAGTTTCTTGTTAGTCAAGTAATCAACTTTAGTTTTCAAAATCAAATCATTTTAATTTTCTTTTCAAATCTTTTTCAAATTAAAATTTCAATTATATCTTTTTCAAATTCAATTTCAAAATCTTTTCTAACTTCTTATCCTTTTAAAAAAAATTGATTTTCAATTCTTATCTTTTTGTTTCAATCATATCTTTTTAAATTTCAATCATATCTTTTTCAAAAACAAATTTCAAAACTTTTTTCAATCAATCTTATCTTTTTGTTTCAATCATATCTTTTTCAAAACTACCTAACTAATCCTCTCTCTCTTATTTTCGAAAATTCCCTCTCTCCTTTTTCAAAATTCCTTTTTAATTAACTAATTGTTTTAATTTTAATTTAATTTTAACTTTAATTTTCAAAATCTAACTTTCAATTTTAATTTTTATTTTAATTAAATTTCAAAATTCTCTCTCTCATCTCCTTCTATTTATTTATTCATCTACTAATACTTCTCTTCCATCGAAAAATTTGAACACCACCTCCCTCTCTGTGTTCGAGTTTTCCCTCTTCTCTTCTTTACATTACATTCTTTTCTTCTTCTACTCACACAAAAGAATCTCTATACTGTGACATAGAGGATTCCATATTTTCTTTGTTATTCCCTTCTTTGTCATATGAGCAGGAGCAAGGAAAAGAACATTCTTGTTGAAGCAGATCCTGAACCTGAAAGGACTCTGAAAAAGAAACTAAGAGAAGTTAAAATACAACAATCCAGAGACAACCTCACAGGAATTTTCAAACAAGAAGAGGAGATGCAGCCGAAAATAATAATAATGCAAGGAGGATGCTTGGTAACTTTACTGCACCTAATTCCAATTTACATGGAAGAAGCATCTTCATTCCTGCCATTGGAGCAAACAATTTTGAGCTGAAACCTCAATTAGTTTCTCTGATGCAACAAAACTGCAAGTTTCATGGACTTCCATCTGAAGATCCTTTTCAGTTCTTAACTGAGTTCTTGCAGATCTGTGATACTATTAAGACCAATGGGGTTGACCCCGAGGTCTATAGGCTTATACTTTTTCCGTTTGCTGTAAGAGACAAAGCTAGAGTGTGGTTAGACTCTCAACCCAAAGATAGCCTGAACTCTTGGGATAAGCTAGTCACGGCTTTCTTAGCCAAGTTCTTTCCTCCTCAAAAGCTGAGTAAGCTTAGAGTGGATGTTCAAACCTTCAAATAGAAAGAAGGTGAATCCCTCTATGAAGCTTGGGAGAGATATAAGCAACTGACCAAAAAGTGTCCTTCTGACATGCTTTCAGAATGGACCATCCTGGATATATTCTATGATGGTCTATCTGAATTAGCTAAGATGTCATTGGATACTTCTACAGGTGGATCCATTCACCTAAAGAAAATGCCTGCAGAAGCTCAAGAACTCATTGACATGGTTGCTAATAACCAGTTCATGTAAACTTCTGAGAGGAATCCTGTGAGTAATGGGATACCTCAGAAGAAGGGAATTCTTGAAATTGATACTCTGAATGCCATATTGGCTCAGAATAAAATATTGACTCAGCAAGTCAATATGATTTCTCAGAGTCTGAATAGAATGCAAGCTGCATCCAACAGTACTCAAGAGGCATCTTCTGAAGAAGAAGCTTATGATCCTGAGAACCCTGCAATAGTAGAGGTGAATTACATGGGTAAACCCTATGGAAACACCTATAATCTCTCATGGAGAAATCACCCAAATCTCTCATGGAAGGATCAACAAAAGCCTCAACAAGGATTTAATAATGGTGGAAGAAACAGGTTTAGCAATAGCAAGCCTTTTCCATCATCCACTCAGCAAAAGACAGAGAGTTCTGAGCAGACCCCATCTAGCTTGGCAAATATAGTCTCTGTTCTATCTAAGGCCACTCTAAGTTTCATGAATGAAACAAGGTCCTCCATTAGAAATCTGGAAGCACAAGTGGGCCAGCTGAGTAAAAGGATTACTGAAACCCCTCCTAGTACTCTCCCAAGCAATACAGAAGAAAATTCAAAAGGAGAATGCAAGGCCATTGAGATGACCATCATGGCCGAAACCACAAAAGAGGAGGAGGACGTGAATCCCAGTGAGAAAGACCTCCTGGGATGTCCAGAGATCAATAAGGAGTTTCCCTCTGAGGAACCAAAGGAATCTGAGGCTCATCTGGAGACCATAGAGATTCCATTAAACCTCCTTATGCCATTCATGAGCTCTGATGAGTATTCTTCTTCTGAAGAGAATGAAGATGTTACTGAAGAGCAAGTTGCCAAGTACCTTGGTGCTATCATGAAGCTGAATGCCAAATTATTTAGTAATGAGACTTGGGAAGATGAACCTCCATTGCTCACTAATGAACTGAGTGATCTGGATCAACTGAGATTACCTCAGAAGAAATAGGATCCTGGAAAGTTCTTAATACCTTGTACCATAGGCACCATGACCTTTGAGAAAGCTCTATGTGACCTTGGGTCAGGGATAAACCTCATGGCCCTCTCTGTAATGGAGAAACTAGGAATCTTTGAGGTGCAAGCTGCCAGAATCTCATTAGAGATGGCAGACAACTCAAGAAAACAGGCTTATGGTCAAGTAGAGGACGTGTTAATAAAGGTTGAAGGCCTTTACATCCCTACTAATTTAATAATCCTGGATACTGGGAAGGATGAGGATGAATCCATCATTCTTGGAAGACCCTTCCTAGCCACAGCAAGAGCTGTGATTGATGTGGACAGAGGAGAATTGATCCTTCAACTGAATAAGGACTCCCTTGTGTTTAAAACTCAAGGATCTCCTTCTGTAACCATGGAGAGGAAGCATGAAAAGCTTCTCTCACTGCAGAGTCAACCAAAGCCCCCACAGTCAAACTCTAAGTTTGGTGTTGGGAGGCCTCAACCAAACTCTAAGTTTGGTATTGAACTCTCATATCCAAGCTCTAAGTTTGGTGTTGGGAATCTATAAAATTGACCTGATCACCTGTGTGGCTCCATGAGAGCCCACTGTCAAGCTATTGACATTAAAGAAGCGCTTGTTGGGAGGCAACCCAATGTTATTTAATCATTTTTATTTTATTTTCTCTTTGTTATTTCATGTTTTATTAGGTTGATGATCATGTGGAGTCACAAAAACTACTGAAAAATAAAAAAACAGAATGAAAAACAGCATTGAAAACAGAACACCCTGGAGGAAGGGCTTACTGGCGTTTAAACGCCAGTAAGGAGCATCTGGCTGGCGTTCAACGCCAGAACAGAGCATGGAGCTGGCGCTGAACGCCAGAAACAAGCATGAAGCTGGCGTTCAACGCCAGAAATGCATGCAAAGGCATTTTACATGCCTAATTGGTGCATGGATGTAAATCCTTGACACCTCCGGATCTGTGGACCCCACAGGATCCCCACATACCTCCACTCACCTTCCCTCCTCATAATCCTATATCACCCTCTCTCTCTCCATTCACAGTCATCCCTTCTGTTTTCCATTCACCACTCACATCCATACACCCCACCTACCTTCAAAATTCAAAATCTCTTTCCCACCCAAGCCCACCCATATAGCCGAATACACACATCCCTCCATCTCCTCCATATCTTCTTCTTCTTCTACTATTCTTTCTTCTTTTGCTCGAGGGCGAGCAACATTCTAAGTTTGCTGTGGTAAAAGCATAGCTTTTTTTGTTTTTCCATAACTATTGATGGCACCTAAGGCCAGAGAAACCTCTAGAAAGAGGAAAGGGAAGACAAAAGCTTCCACCTCCGAGTCATAGGAGATGGAGAGATTCATCTCAAGGGTCTATAGCTCAGTGGTAGAACATTTGACTACAAATCAATAGATCCCTGAGATACCTCAGGGGATACATTTTCCTCTACACAATTATTGGGAGCAACTAAGGATAGGAGCACCAAGAGCACTCCATCATCCTCCATGAAATTAGAGAAGATCAAAGAGCTATGAGGGAGGAGCAAGAAAGACAAGGAAGAGACATAGAGGAGCTCAAAAGCACCATTGGTTCTTCAAGAAGAGGAAGACTTCACCCTCACTAAGGTGGACTCATTCCTTAATCTCCTTGTTTATTTATTTTCTTGTTTTTCGATTTTTATGATTTATGTTTGTTTATGTTTTTATCTTCATGATCACTAGTATTTAAGTGTCTATGCCTTAAAGTTATGAATGTCCTATGAATCCATCACCTCTCTTGAATGAAAAAATGTTTTAATTACAAAAGAACAAGAAGTACATTGTTTCGAATTCATCCTTGAAACTAGTTTAATTATTTTTGATGTGGTGACAATACTTTTTGTTTTCTTAATGAATGCTTGAACAGTGCATATGTTTTTTGAAGTTGTTGTTTAAGAATGTTAAATATGTTGGCTCTTGAAAGAATGATGATAAGGAGAAATGTTATTTGATAATCTGAAAAATCATAAAAATAATTCTTGAAGCAAGAAAAATCAGTGAATACAAAGCTTGCAAAAAAAATAGCAAAAAAAAAAGAGAAAAAGAACAAGCAAGCAGAAAAAGCCAAAAGCTCTTAAAACCAAAAGGCAAGAGCAGAAAGCCAATAACCCTTAAAACCAAAAGGCAAGGGTAAATAAAAAGGATCCCAAGGCTTTGAGCATCAGTGGATAGGAGGGCCTAAAGGAATAAAATCCTGTCCTAAGCGGCTAAACCAAGTTGTCCCTAACCATGTGCTTGTGGCGTGAAGGTGTCAAGTGAAAACTTGAGACTGAGCGGCTAAAGTCAAGGTCCAAAGCAAAAAAAGAGTGTGCTTAAGAACGCTGGACACCTCTAATTGGGGACTTTAGCAAAGCTGAGTCACAATCTGAACAGGTTCACCCAGTTATGTGTCTGTGGCATTTATGTATCCGGTGGTAATATTAGAAAACAAAGTGCTTAGGGCCACGACCAAGACTCATAAAGTAGCTGTGTTCAAGAATCAACATACTGAACTAGGAGAATCAATAACACTATCTGAACTCTGAGTTCATATAGATGCCAATCATTCTGAACTTCAATGGATAAAGTGAGATGCCAAAACTATTCAAGAGGCAAAAAGCTATAAGTCCCGCTCATCTGATTGGAGCTATGTTTTATTGATAGTTTGGAATTTATAGTATATTCTCTTCTTTTTATCCTATTTGATTTTCAGTTTCTTGGGGACAAGCAACAATTTAAGTTTGGTGTTGTGATGAGCGGATAATTTATACGCTTTTTGGCATTATTTTTAGTATGTTTTTAGTATGATTTAGTTAGTTTTTAGTATATTTTTATTAGTTTTTAATTAAAAATCACATTTCTGGACTTTACTATGAGTTTGTGTGTTTTTCTATGATTTCAGGTATTTTCTGGCTGAAATTGAGGGACCTGAGCAAAAATCAGATTCAGAGGTTGAAGAAGGACTGCAGATGCTGTTGGATTTTGATCTCCCTGCACTCAAATTGCTTTTTTTAGAGCTACAAAACTTTAAATGGCGCGCTTCCAATTGCGTTGGAAAGTAGACATCTAGGGCTTTCCAGAAATATATAATAGTCCATACTTTTAATAAGGATTGACGACGTAAACTGGCGTTCAACGCCAGCTTCATGCTGCATTTTGGAGTCAAACGCCAGAAACAAGTTGCAAAGTGGAGTTCAACGCCAGAAACATGTTACAAACTGGAGTTCAACTTCAAAAATGACCTCTCCACGTGTAAACTTCAAGCTCATCCCAAGCACACACCAAGTGGGCCCCGGAAGTGGATTTCTACGTCATTTACTCAATTCTGTAAACCCTAGTAACTAGTTTAGTATAAATAGGACTTTTTACTATTGTATTAGACATCTTGGGACGTTTAATTCTTAGATCATGGGGGCTGGCAATTCGGCCATGCCTGAACCTTTCACTAATGTATTTTTCAACGGTAGAGTTTCTACACACCATAGATTAAGGTGTGGAGCTCTGCTGTTCCTCAAAGATTAATGCAAAGTACTACTGTTTTTCTATTCAATTCAACTTATTCCGCTTCTAAGATATTCATTCGCACTTTAATATGATGGATGTGATGATCGTGATAGTCATCATCATTTTCAACTTATGAACGCGTGCCTGACAACCACTTTCGTTCTACCTTAGATTGAATGGATATCTCTTGGATATCTAATACAGAGGACCGAGTCCGAGATATTAGTATCTTCGTGGTATAAGTTAGAACCCATGGATTGCCATTCATGAGATCCAAAAAGTCTAAACCTTGTCTATTGTATTCTGAGTAGGATCTGGGAAGGGATGGCTATGACGAGCTTCAAACTCGCGAGTGCTGGGCGTAGTGACAGACGCAAAAGGATAGTAAATCCTATTCCAGTATGATCGAGAACCGACAGATGATTAGCCATGCAGTGACAGCGCATTGGACTATTTTCACAGGAGGATGGGATGTAGCCATTGACAACGGTGATGCCCTACATAAAGCTTGCCATGGAAAGGAGTAGGATTGATTGGATGAAGACAGCAGGAAAGCAGAGATCAGAGGAACGAAAGCATCTCTATACGCTTATCTGAAATTCTCACCAATGAATTACATAAGTACCACTATCCTATTTTATATTTTATTTATTTTCATCCACTATAATTTCTTAATACAATTTAATCCGCCTGACTGAGATTTACAAGGTGACCATAGCTTGCTTTAAGCCGACAATCTCCGTAGGATCGACCCTTACTCACGTAAGGTTTATTACTTGGACGACCCAGTGCACTTGCTGGTTAGTTGTACGAAGTTGTGAAACAGATATAAGATCATGAATGTGCGTATTGAGTTTTTAGCGCCGTTACCAAGGAATGGAATGATCACGATTTCGCACACCACTTGCTGTGGTGAATAATCTTTTTGCATTCGGCAACCGGTGGCTTCTCATCCTCAAGTTCCCAAGGTACCTCAGCCTGGCGAGCCATCTGGGTAATCAAGTATGGAAATGGCAGGGTGCCTCTAACATAAACCCAAAACATGTACTTCCTGATGAACCGTGGAAGGTACAGGTCCTTTCCTTCCATAACGCACCAGATGAGAATGATCATAGCAGCTGGCACCTCTGACTCATGAGTGCTAGGCATAACATAGTTACTCAGTATTTATTGCCATAACCTAGCCTCATCATTAAGATAGAAAATCTTGATGCCCTTTGGAGTTACCTTCGACTTACCCATAGCGCAGGGAACAGCAGGATCAATGGCTATGGTGTGCCTCACAGCATCCCAATCAAAGCTCATAAACGTAATGGACTCCTCAGCCTTCTGATAACCATCTGCTTCGTCTGATTTTGGCTAGAAGTGCAGGATGTCCTTCATGTCCTCCTTTATGACTAAGATCTGCTTGCCCCTGAGCTGCACAGCATCAAGGGTCATCTTGTAGTAGTTACAATAGAATTCACAGACCCAGGATGCATTAACCTCTATCAGATTCCTCTCCATGATTACCCAACCTCTCTGTTTGATATGTTCCTCAGTGTATTTCTTTAGCTTGGTTGGTATTCTGAGGGTCCGTTCCAGGTACAGGTGCCTCTTTTCCGCAAAGATTGGAAACTTTAGTTCACTGTAGAGGTTTGCAAATTTAACTTGGTCAGAAGCAGGCACTAGTTGATCATCTTTTTCCTGTGGAGTGAAGTTCTTCTCACGCCAGGATTCATCTACTAGAATATCCGCTAGAGTGATAAATGATTGTCCTCTTTTCTTCTTACCCGTGCTGGCTTTAAAACAGAAATTCAAGGATACAATTTATCAAATTAAAGCAGAGAAACAGAAAGGCAGGTAAAAAGCATGTAGACAGGAAGCCAAAAACAAAAGGGGATGGAGACACACTCATAAGTTGACTTAAAGATACGAATTCTCGGAATACAAGAAAACATAATGCAGACAACTATCAGAACAAAAACCAAGAATTCCTGTAATAGTAGTGAGAAGCTTGTTTGTTAAGCAACAACAATTAGCATGCCGTAAAAGAAACCTAAAAGGGTTAGGTTAATCTAAAAGAAAAGTTAGAAAGTCAATTAAGTCAAGAGTTAGAAAAGTGTGAAGAAGTTAGTGGCATAGAAATGTTGTTCTTAATCAAAAGAAGTTCAAAAGGTTTTAGAACAAGCAAGCTCATAGTCAAGCATAGAATGCAGGTTATTGATGATAAATCATGTAAATAAGAGAAGCATAAAAAGAATTAAAATCATTAGTAATGCATTGTAAGTAGAAAGGGAACCAAAAAGGAATGGGAATGCTAACCCATCATCTCATGAATTGACCTTGGTTGAAACCAAATAAAGCACAATGCAAAAGAACCAAGGTCAATGCATGAGTGGAAGTTGAGGAAAATAGTTTTTTCAAAAAAATTGGGCAGCATTTCGGTAGTAAATTGGGTGTTCCCGAATTAAAACAAGCAGCAAAAAACTCAGTTCAATGAAGTCAAGGCATTTCAGCAAAGAAGCAGCAATCAGTATGTCATATGAACTCAGAGCAACAATTTCAATCAGCAGTAACAGTTTCAGCTCATGTGAAATGATGTCATTAAGCAAAGCAGCATCAAACAGAAGTGAAATGGCATACCATAAACATCAATAGCAAAGCGATTTTAGAATCAGATAATTCAAACAGCAAGAACAGAGCACTTATCAGACCTAAATCCACTAACCACATCCTAGCTACCTAACCACCTAAAATCCACTAAGAACATGCATTTCTAACTATCTTAATGCTAACAGAATTCAAATTAACTAACCAACTTAATTGAATAGAAGAATGAAATTGAAATGCAGGGGTGGAGACATGGAAACCTGGGGGGTATAGTACTAGAATCGGAAAGGAAGGGAGAGGGGAGTGGCACGGCGGCGAGGTGGTGGCGGCATGGCGGCGCTGGTGCTGTCCGCGGTGGGGTTGGTGAAGGCAGGGGGTTGGAAAAAGGATAGAGAAGAGGGAGAAGAAGAGGAGAAGAAATGAGGGAGAGTGAGGGGTGATGAGCGGATAACTTATACCTTTTTGGCATTGTTTTTAGGTAGTTTTTAGTATGTTTTAGTTACTTTTTATTATATTTTTATTAGTTTTTATACAAAAATCATATTTCTAGACTTTACTGTGAGTTTGTGTATTTTTCTGTAATTTCAGGTATTTTCTGGCTGAAATTGAGGGACCTGAGCAAAAAATCTGATTCAGAGGCTGAGACAGACTGCAGATGCTGTTGGATTCTGACCCTCCTACACTCGAAATGGATTTTCTGGAGCTACAGAAGCCCAATTGGCACGATCTCAATTGTGTTGGAAACTAGACATATTGGGATTTTCAGCAATATATAATAGTCCATACTTTGCCCGAGATTAAATGGCCCAAACTGGCGTTAAACGCCAGCCAGAGACCCTTTTCTAGAGTAAAATGCCAGAACTGGCACCAAAACTGGAGTTAAACGCCCAAACTGGCACCCAAGCTGGCGTTTAACTCCAAGAATGGCCTATGCACGTGAAAGCTTCAATTCCCAGCCCAAGCACACACCAAGTGGGCCCTGGAAGTGGATTTCTGCACTATCTGCACTTAGTTACTCATTTTCTGTAAACCTAAGTTACTAGTTTAGTATAAAAACTACTTTTAGAGATTCATTTTGTAACTCATGACATTTTACATCTCATATTGTATTTTCTACGGCATGAGTCTCTAAACCCCATAGGTGGGAGTGAGGAGCTCTGTTGTGTCTCAATGGATTAATGCAATTATTATTGTTTTCAATTCAATCACGCATGATTCTGTTCTAAGATATTCACTTGTACTTCAATATAGAGAATATGATGATCCCTGACACTCATCATCATTCTCAAACTTATGAATGCGTTCTTGACAACCACTCCCGTTCTACCTGAGCTCAACGTAGTCATTGGCCAACATCTTGAGTGCGTATCTCTTGGGTCTCTAATCCACGGACCGAGTCTGTGGGATTAGAACCTTCGTGGTAGAGGCTAGAACCAATTGGCAGCATTCCTAGTATCCGGAAAGTCTAAACCTTGTCTATGGTATTCTGAGTAGGATCTGGGAGGGGATGACTGTGACGAGCTTCAAACTCACAAATGTTGGGTGCAGTGACAGTGTACAAAAGGATAGAGAGATCCTATTCCGAAACTAGTGAGAATCGACAAATGATTAGCCGTGCGGTAGCTGTACCTGGTATTTTTCATCCGAGACGAGAGATCCGACAGTTGATTAGCGGTACAGAGACCGTGCCTGGTATTTTTCATCCAAGAGGACGGATGATAGCCATTGACAATGGTGATCCACCAACATACATCTTGTCATTGAAGGAATCCATGCGTGTTTGGAGAAGAAGACAGCAGGAAAGCAGAGATTCAGATGACAGAGCATCTCCGGAACCTCAACCTGTTCCTCATTACTGAATCACAAGTACCATTTATTTCATGTTATTTACTTTTCATAAAAGAATCATTTTTATCATTAATCTCCTTACTAAGATTTACAAGATAACCATAGCTTGCTTCATGCCGACAATCTTCGTGGGATCGACCCTTACTCACGTAAGGTATTACTTGGACGACCCAGAGCACTTGCTGGTTAGTTGTGTGGAGTTGTGAAAAGTGTGATCGCAATTTCGTGCACCAAGTTTTTGGCACCGTTGCTGGGGATTGTTCGAGTTTGAACAACTGACGGTTTATCTTGTTGCTTAGATTAGGAAAAATTTATCTTTTTGGTTTAGAGTCACTAAAATTGCGTCTTCTATTTTTGTTTTTGTTAAAATTTTAAAATCCTTGTTTTCTTTTTCTAGATTTTTTTTCGAAAACTTTTAATAAATAGATAAAACCAATAAACTAATAATTGAGTCTTTTGTTTGAGTATAGTTTCATATTTTAAGTTTGGTGTTAATTGCATGTTTTTACTTTTATTCATATTTTTAATTACATGTTCTTAGTTCTTTCTTGATCTTCAAGTTGTTCTTGTTTATTTTCCTTGTTTGATCATTATTTTTTCTTGTTGTGTGTCTTTCCTTGTTTTTCTTGTGCATTTTCGAATTATTAGTATCCAAAGTATAAAAATCTTTAAGTTTGGTGTCCTTTGTGTTTTTGTTTTCTTAAAATTTTTAAAATTTGTTCTTGGTGTTCATCTTGATCTTCAAAGTGTTCTTGGTGTTCATCTTGACATTCAAAGTTTTCTTGTTTGTTTTCTTTGTTTTGATCTAAAGATTCTAAGTTTGGTGTCATTTTATTGTTTTTCTCTTTCCTCATTAAATTCAAAAAATAAAAAATATAATATCTTTTCCTTTATTTACTCATCAATTTCGAATTCCTTAGGTTGACTTAGTCAAAATTTTTAAAATTTTGTAGTTTCTTCTTAGTCAAGTTAAAATTTCGCTTTTAAAAATTTAAATTTTTAAATCATTTTCAAAACAAATTATTTTTCAATTTTCTTTTTATATTTTTCGAAAATCTTTTATAAAATTTTTCAAAATCTTTTTCTTTTTTTTTTATTTTTGAATTACTTGTCTTGTTTTATTAGATTGATTAAAAAATTTGAAGTTTGGTGTTTTCTTGTTAAGAAAGTTTCAACCTTGAAAATTTTAAAATCATATCTTTTTCAAATCTTTTCTTTTGTTTATTTATTTTCTTACAAGTATCTCTAATTTTAAGACATATCTTTTTCAAAATTTCTTAACCACTTTCTTTCTCTTCATTTTTCGAAAATCCTCACCCATAATTTTTCAAATCTTTTTAATTAATTAATTGATTGAGTTTTCTAATTTCTTTTATTTCTCTTCTTTTAATTTTCAAAACTTATACCATTTTTTCCATTTACTTTATTTTAATTTCTTTAATTTCGAAAAAAATTTTAAATAAAAATAATAAATTAAATTTTTATTTTACAATCCACATGATCTCCCTTTCTCCATCATGGATCTAAGTGGAATTGAACAGTCCAGAAGGACTCTGGGGTTGTATGCTAACCCCACTACTGCTTCATATGGGAGTAGTATCTGTATACCCCCCATCAGAGCCAGCAATTTTGAGCTAAATCCTCAGCTCATTATGATGGTGCAGCAAAACTGCCAGTATTCCGGTCTTCCACAGGAAGAACCTACTGAGTTTCTGGCACAGTACTTACAAATTGCTGACATAGTACGTGATAAGGAAGTAGATCAAGAAGTCTACAGATTATTACTATTTCCATTTGCTGTAAAAGATCAAGCTAAGAGGTGGTTAAATAACCAACCCACAGCAAGCATAAGAACATGGAAATAGTTATCAGACAAATTCCTGAATCAATATTTCCCTTCAAAAAGGATGACACAGCTAAGGCTGGACATCCAAGGCTTTAAACAAGAGGATAATGAATCTCTTTATAATGCTTGGGAGAGGTACAGAGAGATGCTAAGGAAATACCCCTCTGAAATGTTTTCAGAATGGGTGCAGTTAGACATCTTCTACTACGGGCTTACAGAAAAAGCCTAGATGTCTCTAGACCACTCAGCTGGTGGATCTATACACATGAGAAAGACAATTAAAGAGGCTCAAGAGCACATTGACACAGTTGCTAGAAAATAGTATCTGTACTTAAGTAGTGAGTCCTCCATGAAAGAAAAGGCTAAAGCACTATCCACTGAACTTAGTCCTCTAGAACAAGTTGTTGAATTCAATCAGCAATTGCTTCTTATAACAAAATAGTTAGTAGAATTTAAAGAGATGCTACAAGACACTAAAAATACCAACAAGAATATGGAAGCACAATTGAACCAGACAAGACAGCAGTTATCTAAACAGATAATAGAAGAGTGCAAAGTTTTTCAGTTAAGGAGTGGAAAGACATTGAATGTCTCAACTCAAGGCAGCAGAAAGCTAAGAAAGGAACAACTGATAGATGATGACAAAGCCACTGCCCAAAATCCCTATGAGGACGGCAAGAGCCCAGAGAGGAATGATTCTGGCGTTCAAACGCCAGAAAAAGGGTGAAAATTTGGCGTTAAACACCCAGAGGATGACCAATTCTGGTGTCCAAATTCCAGAAAAAGGTGGCAACCTGGCGTTAAATGCCCATACTGCACGCAATTCTGGTGTTCAAAAGCCAATAAGGGATCAGACACTTGCAAGTGCTGATAACAACCCCCTTAAGCAGGCTTCTCCAACCACTTCTGTAGGAAATAAACCTGCAGCAACTAAGGTTGAAGAATATAAAGCCAAGATGCCTTATCCTGAGAAACTCTGCCAAGCGGAACAAGCTAAACAATTTGCCTGCTTTGCAGACTATCTCAGGACTCTTGAAATAAAGATTCCGTTTGCAGAGGCACTTGAGCAAATACCCTCTTATGCTAAGTTCATGAAAGAGATCTTAAGTCATAAGAAGGATTGGAGAGAAACTGAAAAAGTTTTCCTCACTGAAGAATGCAGTGCAGTCATTCTGGAAAGCTTACCAAAGAAACTTAAAGATCCCGGAAGCTTTATGATACCATGCACATTAGAGGATGTCTATACCAAGACAGCTCTATGTGTTCTTAGGGCAAGTATCAACCTAATACCGGCATCCACTATCGAAAAGATTGGTTTAACTGATGAAGTTAAACCAACCCGAATATGTCTCCAGCTTGCTGATGGCTCCATTAAAATTCCATCAGGCGTAATTGAGGACATGATTGTCAAGGTTGGGCCATTTTCCTTTCCCACTGACTTTGTAGTATTGGAAATGGAGGAGCACAAGAGTGCAACTCTCATTCTAGGAAGACCTTTCCTTGCAACTCGATGAACCCTCATTGACGTCCAAAAAGGGGAGATAACCCTGAGAGTCAAGGAGGATGAGTTTAAGTTGAATGCTGTCAAAGCTATGTAGCATCCAGACACATCAAAGGACTGCATGAGCTCTGATATTATTGACTCCCTGGTGGAAGAAGTCAATATCACTGAGAGTCTCGAATCAGAAGTAGAAGACATTTTTAAAGATGTTCAGCCTGATCTAGAGGAATCAGAGAAAACAAAAGAACCTCTGAAAACTCCTCGAGAAGAGGAGAAACTTCCTAAACCCGAGCTCAAACCACTACCACCTTACCTAAAATACGCATTTCTGGGAGAATATGACACTTTTCCCGTGATCATAAGCTATGCTTTAGAGCCACAGGAAGAAAAAGCACTAATTTAGGTGCTAAGGACACATAAGACAACCCTTGGGTGGTCCATAAGTGATCTTAAGGGCATTAGCCCAGCTAGATGCATGCACAAGATCCTATTAGAGGATGATGCTAAGCCAGTGGTTCAACCACAGAGGCGGCTAAATCCAGCCATGAAGGACGTGGTGCAGAAAGAGGTTACTAAGTTACTAGAGGCTGGGATTTTTTATCGCATTTCCGATAGCCCCTGGGTGAACCCTGTCCAAGTTATCACCAAGAAGGGAGGCATGACTGTGGTTCATAATGAAAAGAATGAACTGGTTCCTACAAGAACAGTTACAGGGTGGCTGATGAGCGGATAATTTATACCCTTTTTGGCATTATTTTTACATAGTCTTCAGTATGTTTTAGTTACTTTTTATTATATTTTTATTAGTTTTTATTCAAAAATCACATTTATGGACTTTACTATGAGTTTGTGTGTTTTTTTGTGATTTTAGATATTTTTTGGATGAAATTGAGGGACCTGAGCAAAAATCTGATTTAGAGGCTGAAAAAGGACTGCAGATGCTGTTGGATTCTGACCCTGCTAGACTTCTAAATGGATTTTATGGAGCTACAAAACCTCAATTAACGTCATCTCAATTGCTTTGGAAAGTAGACATCCTGGGCTTTCCAGAAATATATAATAGTCTATACTTTGCCCGAGATTTGATGGCCCAAACTGGCATTCAAAGTCAGCCTAAAACATCTTGGCACCAGAATTGGAGTTAAACGCCCAAACTGGCACAAAAGTTGGCGTTTAACTCCAGGAACATCCTAAGCACGAAAAAGCTTCAATTCTCAGCCCAAGCACACACCAAGTGGGCCCCAAAAGTGGATTTCTACACTATCTGCACTTAGTTATTCATTTTTTGTAAACCTAGGTTACTAGTTTAGTATAAAAACTACTTTTAGAGACTTATTTTATATCTTTGATAAGTTTTTAACAGCTTTTATCCTTTGATCATTGTACACATTTGGAGGCTGGCCTCACGGCCATGCCTAGACCTTTCACTTATGTATTTTCTACGGTGGAGTTTCTACACCCCATATATTAAGGTGTGGAGTTCTGCTGTTCTTCATGAATTAATGCAATTACTACCGTTTTCTATTCAATTCACACCTACTTCTTCTCCAAGATATACTTTTGTAATTAATTCAGTTAAGTCAGAATGAAGGGGTGACCCGTGACAATCACCCAATCTTCGTTAGCCAAGATCGCGTGCCTGACAACCACAAAGCGGTCTACATGATGTTCAACGTAATCATTAGATGACAGCCGGAGTATATTCTCTTAGGTTTCCAATCAACGATTCACATTGTCTCTCCTGACAACAGAGCATCTGAATTTGAGATTAGAACCATTGGCAGCATTCCTGAGATTCAGAAAGTCTAAACCTTGTCTGTGGTATTCCGAGTAGGATCTGGGAAGGGATGACTGTGACGAGTTTCAAACTTGCGAATGTTGGGTGCAGTGACAGTGTGCAAAAGGACAATAGACCGATTCTGATGCTAGTAGGATTTGACAGATGATTAGCCGTACTGTGACAGCGCATATGGATTTGTTTTCATCCGAGAGGATCATACAGCTAGCCATGGAAGGAGGTAACGCATGGTTGGAAGAAGGCAATTGGAAAGCAAAGGTTCAGGAGCAACAAAGCATCTATATACGCTTATCTGAAATTCCCACTAGTGAATTACATAAGTAACTTTATCTTATTTTATGTTTTATTTATATTTTAATTATCAAAACCTCATAACCATTTGAATCCGCCTGACTGAGATTTACAAGGATGACCATAGCTTGCTTCAAGCCGACAATCTCCGTGGGATCGACCCTTACTCACGTAAGGTTTATTACTTGGACGACCCAGTGCACTTGCTGGTCAGTTACACGGAGTTGTGAAGAAAAGTGTGAGAATCACGATTCCGTCGTGTACCAAGTTTTTGGCGCCGTTGTTGGGGATTGTTTGAATTTGGACAACTGATGGTTCATCTTGTTGCTCAGATTAGGTAATTTTATTTTATTTTTAAAGCTTTTTATTTTAATTTTCAAAAAATTCAAAAAAAATGTTCTTCAGAATTTTTAAGAATGACTTCTAGAGTTTCATATGATATGCGAAGCCTGGCTGGCTGCTAAGCCATGTCTAATCTTTTGGACCGAGGCTTTCACTTATCATTGCAGGAGCCTTTTTGATTCTCATCAATTTAGCTGTTGTATGTAATGCTCTGCTGAAGCTTGGTTGGTCCAAGGTGTCATTGGATCACTCTGCTGGTGGATCTCTTCATCTGAAGAAGACGCATGCAGAAGCCCAGGAACTCATTAAAATGGTTGCAAATAACCAGTTCAAGTACACTTCTGAAAGAAATCATGTAAAATAATGGGACAACTCAGAAGAAAAGAGTTCTTGAGATTGATACTCTGAATGTCATACTGGCTCAGAATAAAACATTGACTCAGCAAGTCAATATGATTTCTCAGAGTCTGACTGAAATGCAAGCTGCATCAGGCAGTACTAAAGAAGCCTCCCCTGAAGGAGAAGCTTATGATCCTGAGAATCCTGGAATGGAAGAGGTGAATTACATGGGAGAATCTTATGGAAACACCTATAATCCTTCATGGAGGAATCATCCTAATCTCTCATGGAAGGATCAACAGAAGCCTAATCAAGGCTTCAATAATAATGATGGTGGAAGAAACAGATTTGGCAATAGCAAACCTTTTCCATCATTTTCTCAGCAACAGACAGAGAATTCTAAGCAGAGCCACTCTGACTTAGCAACTGTAGTCTCTGATCTATCTAAGACCATTCTCAGTTTCATGACTGAAGCAAGGTCCACCATTAGAAATTTGGAGGCACAAGTGGGTCAGCTGAGTAAAAGAGTTATTGAACTCCCTCCTAGTACTCTCCTAAGCAATACAGAAGAGAATCCAAAGAGAGAGTGCAAGGCCATCTACACGTCCAACATGGCCAAACCTGTAGAGGAGGGAAAGGCAGTGATTTCCAGTGAGGAAGACCTCAATGGACGTCCACTGGCCTCCAAGGAGTTCCCTAATGCGGAACCAAAGAAATCTGAGGCTCATACAGAGACCATAGAGATTCCACTAAACTTACTGTTGCCATTCATGAGCTCTAATGAGTATTCTTCCTCTGAAGAGGATGAAGATATTGTTGAAGAGCAAGTAGCTCAATATCTAGGAGCAATCTTGAAGGTGAATGCCAAGCTATTTGGTAATGAGACTTGGGAGGATGAACCTCCATTGCTCATCAATGAACTAAATACCTTGGCTCAACAGAATTTACCTCAGAAGAAACTGGATCCCAGAAAATACTTAATACCCTGTATCATAGGCAACATGACCTTTAAGAAGGCTCTGTGTGACCTTGGGTCAAGTATAAACATCATGCCACTCTTTGTAACAGAGAAACTAGGGATCTTTGAGGTACAACCTGCAAGAATCTAACTAGAGATGGCAGATAATTCAAGGAAACAGGCTTATGGACTTCTAGAGGATGTCTTGGTGAAGGTTGAAGGCCTGTACATCCCTGCTGATTTCATAATCCTAGACACTGGGAAGGAAGAGGATGAATCCATCATCCTTGAAAGACCCTTCCTAGCCACAACAAGAGCTGTGATTGATGTGGACAGAGGAGAGTTAGTCCTTCAATTGAATGAGGACTACCTTGTGTTTAAGGCTCAAAGATCTTCTTCTGTAACCATGGAGAGGAAGCATGAAAAGCTTATCTCAACACAGAGTCAAATAGAGCTCCCACACTCAACTTCTAAGTTTGGTGTTGGGAGGCCATCATCAAGCTCTGAGTCTCTGTGAGGCTCTCTAAGAGCTCACTATCAAGCTATTGACATTAAAGAAGCGCTTATTGGGAGGCAACCCAATGTTATTTAATTATATTTATTTATTTTCTATTGTTACTTTATGTTTTCCTTAGGTTGATGATCATGTGAAGTCACAAAAACAACTGAAAAGTCAAAAACAGAATAAAAAATAGCATTAAAATAGCACACCCTGGAGGACAGACTTACTGCCATTTAAACGCCAGAAAGGATAGCAGAATGGGCGTTTAACGCCCAGCCTGGCAGCATTCTGGGTGTTAAATGCCAGAATGGGCAGCACTCTGGGCGTTTAACGCCAGAAAGGGCTGTCTGGCATCTGGCTGGCTTTAAATGCCAGAAATGGGCATCTGGCTGGCGTTTCACGCCAGAAATGGGCAGCAGAGTGGCGTTTAACGCCAGGAAAGGTAGCAGAGCTGGCGTTAAACGCCAGAATTGGCAAGAATACGCGTTTGAATTCCAGAATGGTGCAGGGACTCAAATTCCTTGACACCTCAGGATCTGTGGACCCCACAGGGTCCCTACCTATCCCACCTCTTCTTCTCTCCTCTTTACACCTTTCCATAACACTCTTCCCCAAATACCCTTGACCAATCACATGAAAACCTCTTCCCCAAACACCCCTCACCTATCAAATCCTACCCTCTCCCCCACAACCTCTTCACCGCTCATATCTATCCATCATTAAACCCCACCTACCTCACTGTTCAAATTCAAACCATTTCCCTCCCAAACCCAACCCCTCATACACGGCTACCCTCTCTCCCTTACCCTATAAATACCCCTCCTTACCACCTTCATCTTCACACAACATACACACTACTACCCCTTGGCCGAAACTACTACTCCCCTCCATCTCCTCCATTTCTTCTTCTTCTACTCCTTTCTTTCTTCTTTTGCTCGAGGACGAACAAACCTTCTAAGTTTGGTGTGGGAAAAGCTAAGCTTTTTTGTTTTTCCAATGGCACCTAAGGCCGGAGAAACCTCTAGAAAGAGGAAAGGAAAGGCAATTGCTTCCACCTCTGAGTCATGGGAGATGGAGAGATTCATCCCAAAGGTCCATCAAGACCACTTCTATGAAGTTGTGGCCAAGAAAAAGGTGATCCCCGAGGTCCCCTTCAAGCTCAAAAAGAGTGAATATCCGGAGATCCGACATGTGATTCAAAGAAGAGGTTGGAAAACTCTCACCAACCCCATTCAACAAGTTGGAATCTTAATAGTTCAAGAGTTCTATGCTAATGCATGGATCACTAAGAACCATGATCAAAGTGTGAACCCAAACCCAAAGAATTGGCTCACAATGGTTCGGGGGAATTACTTGGATTTTAGTCCAGAAAATGTGAGGTTGGCATTTAACTTGCCAATGATGCAAGGAGATCCTCACCCTTTCACTAGAAGGGTCAACTTTGATCAAAGGTTGGACCAAGTCCTCATGGACATTTGTGTGGAAGGCGCTCAATGGAATAGAGATTCAAGAGGCAAGCTGGTTCAACTAAAAATGCTTGACCTCAAACCCGTGGCTAGGGGATGGTTGGAGTTCATCCAACGCTCTATCATTCCTACTAGCAACCGGTCTGAAGTTACAATAGACCGGGCTATCGTGATCCATAGTATCATGATTGGAGAGGAAGTAGAAGTTCATGAGATCATATCCCTAGAACTCTACAAGGTGGCAGACAAGCCCTCCACTTTGGCAAGGTTAGCCTTCCCTCATCCCATTTACACCCTATGCAATTTAGCTGGAATTGTCATAGAGGGAGACATCCTTATTGAAGGAGACAAGCCCATCACTAAGAAGAAGATGGAGCAAACAAGAGAGCCCACTCATGGACCTCAAAAAGAGCATGAGGAAGACCCTCATCTAGAAATCCCTGAGATGCCTCAAGGGATTCATTTTCCTCCACAAAACTATTGGGAGTAAATCAACACCTCCTTAGAAGAATTAAGTTCCAGCATGGGATAACTAAGGACGGAGCACCAAGAGCATTCCATCCTCCTCCATGAAATTAGAGAGGACCAAAGAGCCATGAGGGAGGAGCAACAAAGAAAAGAAAGAGACATAGAGGAGCTCAAGCACTCTATAAGATCTTCAAGAGGAAAAACTAGCCGCCATCACTAAGGTGGACCTGTTCTTTAATTTTCTTGTTCTTATTTTTCTGTTTTTCGAAAAATATGCTTTATGTTTTGTCTATATTTGTGTCTTTATTACATGATCATTAGTGTCTAGTGTCTATGTCTTAAAACTATGAATGTCCTATGAATCCTTCACCTTTCTTAAATGAAAAATGTTTTTAATTGCAAAAGAACAAGAAGTACATGGTTTCGAATTCTATCTTGAAATTAGTTTAATTATTTTGAAGTGGTGGCAATACTTTTTACTTTCTGAATGAATGCTTGAACAGTGCATATTTTTTAATTTGTTGTTTATGAATATTAAAATTGTTGGCTCTTGAAAGAATTATGAAAAAGGAGAAATGTTATTTGATAATCTAAAAAATTATATAATTGAATCTTGAAGCAAGAAAAAGCAGTGAATAGCAAAATCTTGCAAAAAAATATGAAAAAAAATGGGAAAAAAAAGGAAAAAAAGGAAAGAAAAAGAAAAAGCAAGCAGAAAAAGCCAATAGCCTTTTAAACTAAAAGGCAAGGGTAAAAAGGATCCAAGGCTTTGAGCATTAATGGATAGGAGGGCCCACAGGAATAAAATCCTGGCCTAAGCGGCTAAACCAAGATGTCCCTAACCATGTGCTTGTGGCGTGAAGGTGTCAAGTGAAAAGCTTGAGACTGAGCGGTTAAAGTCGTGGTCCAAAGCAAAAAGACTGTGCTTAAGAGCTCTGGGCACCTCTAACTGGGGACCCTAGCAAAGCTGAGTCACAATCTAAAAAGGTTTACCCAGTTATGTGTCTAGGGCATTTATGTATCCGGTGGTAATACTGGAAAATAAAATGCTTAGGGTCACGGCCAAGACTTATAAAGTAGCTGTGTTCAAGAATCAACATACTGAACTAAGAGAATCAATAACACTATCTGAATTCTAAGTTCTTATAGATGCCAATCATTCTGAACTTCAAAGGATAAAGTGAGATGCCAAAACTGTTCAGAAGCAAAAAGGCTACAAGTCCCGCTCATCTAATTGGAACTAAGTTCATTGATAAGTTTGGAATTCATTGTATATCTCTTCTTTTTATCCTACTTTATTTTTAGTTGCTTGGGGACAAGCAACAATTTAAGTTTGGTGTTGTGATGAGCGGATAATTTATACCCATTTTGGCATTGTTTTTACATAGTTTTCAGTATGTTTTAGTTACTTTTTACTATATTTTTATTAGTTTTTATTCAAAAATCACATTTTTGGACTTTACTATGAGTTTGTGTGTTTCTCTATGATTTCAGGTATTTTTTGGATGAAATTGAGGGACCTGAGCAAAAATCTGATTCAGTGGCTGAAAAAGGACTGCAGATGCTGTTGGATTCTGACCCTGCTAGACTTCTAAATGGATTTTCTAGAGCTACAAAACCCCAATTTGGGTGATCTCAATTGTTTTGAAAAGTAGACATCCTGGGATTTCCAGCAATATATAATAGTCCATACTTTGCCCGAGATTTGATGGCCCAAACTGGCGTTCAAAGTCAGCCTAAAACATCTTGGCGTAAAACGCCCAAACTGGCACCAGAATTGGAGTTAAACACCCAAACTGGCACCAAAGCTAGTGTTTAACTCCAGGAATAGCCTAAGCAGGAAAAAGCTTCAATTCTCAGCCCAAGCACACACCAAGTGGGCCCCGAAAGTTGATTTCTACACTATCTGCACTTAGTTATTCATTTTCTGTAAACCTAGGTTACTAGTTTAGTATAAAAACTACTTTTAGAGACTTATTTTATATCTTTGATCAGTTTTTAACAGCTTTTATCCTTCGATCATTGTACACATTTGGAGGCTGGCCTCCAGCCATGCCTAGACCTTTCACTTATGTATTTTCTACAGTGGAGTTTCTACACCCCATAGATTAAGGTGTGGAGCTCTGCTGTTCTTCATAAATTAATGCAATTACTACTATTTTCTATTCAATTCATGCCTACTTCTTATCCAAGATATACTCTCGTACTTAATTCAGTTAAGTCAGAATGAAGGGGTGACCCGTGACAATCACCTAATCTTCGTTACTCGCTTAGCCAAGATCACATGCCTGACAACCACAATGCGGTCTACATGATGTTCAACGTAGTCATTGGACGATAGCCGGAGTATATTCTCTTGGGTTTCCAATCAACGATTCACATTGTCTCTCCTGACAACAGAGCATCTGAATCTGAGATTAGAACCTTCGTGATATAGGCTAGAACCATTGGCAGCATTCCTGAGATTCGAAAAGTCTAAACCTTGTCTATGGTATTCCAAGTAGGATTTGGGAAGGGATGACTGTAACGAGCTTCAAACTTGCGAATGTTGGGCGCAGTGACAGTGTGCAAAAGGACAATGGTCCTATTCCGACACTAGCGGAAACCGACAGATGATTAGCCATGCGGTGACAGCGCATATGGATTTGTTTTCATCCGAGAGGATCATACAGCTTACCATGGAAGGAGGTAACGCATGGTTGGAAGAAGGTAATAGGAAAGCAGAGGTTCAGGAGCAACAAAGCATCTCCATACGCTTATCTGAAATTCTCATCAGTGAATTACATAAGTAACTTTATCTTATTTTTTGTTTTATTTATATTTTAATTATCAAAACCTCATAACCATTTGAATCCGCCTGACTGAGATTTACAAGGATGACCATAGCTTGCTTCAAGCTGACAATCTCTGTGGGATCGACCCTTACTCATGTAAGGTTTATTACTTGGACAACCGAGTGCACTTGCTGGTCAGTTACACGGAGTCGTGAAGAAAAGTGTGAGAATCACGATTCTGTCGTGCACCAGTGGCATATGTGTATTGACTACAGAAGGCTCAATACAGCCACTAGAAAGGATCATTTTCCTTTACCATTCATAGACCAGATGCTAGAGAGACTAGCAGGGCATAAATACTATTACTTTTTGGATGGCTATTTAGGTTACAACCAAATTGCAGAAGACCCTCCGGACCAAGAAAAAATAGCATTCACATGTCCATATGGAGTGTTTGCCTACAGAAGGATGCCATTTGGTTTGTGCAATGCACCTGCAACCTTTCAGAGGTGCATGCTCTCTATCTTCTCTGATATGGTAGAGAAATTTCTGGAAGTCTTCATGCATGACTTCTCTGTATTTGGAGACTCTTTCAGCTCCTATCTTGACCATCTAGCACTTGTTCTGAAAAGATGCCAAGACACTAAGCTGGTTTTAAACTGGGAAAAATGTCACTTTATGGTGACTGAAGGAATTGTCCTTGGGCACAAAATCACGAACAAGGGAATAGAAGTGGATCAAGCTAAGGTAGAAGTAATTGAAAAATTACCACCACCTGCCAATGTTAAGGCAATCAGAAGCTTTCTAGGGAATGCAGGATTCTATTGGAGGTTTATAAAGGATTTTTCAAAAATTGCAAAACCTCTGAGAAATTTGCTAGCTGCTGACACGCCATTTGTCTTTGACACAGAGTGTCTGCAGACGTTTGAGACTCTGAAAGTTAAGCTGGTCACAGCACCAGTCATTTCTACACCAGACTGGATATTACCATTTGAACTAATGTGTGATGCCAGTGACCATGCCCTAGGTGCAGTATTAGGACAGAGGCATAACAAGCTTCTGCATGTCATTTATTATGCTAGCCGTGTTTTAAATGACGCGCAGAAGAATTACACAACCATATAAAAGGAGTTGCTTGCAGTGGTATATGCCATTGACAAGTTTAGATCCTATTAAGTAGGATCAAAAGTGATTGTGTACACTGACCATACTGCTCTAAAATATCTCCTCACAAAGCAGGATTCAAAACCAAGACTCATAAGATGGGTGTTGCTTCTGCAAGAGTTTGATATAGAAATAAGAGAAAGAAAAGGGACAGAAAACCAAGTAGCTGATCACCTGTCCTGGATAGAACCAGTAGCAGGAGCGTCCCTCCCTCCTACTGAGATCTCTGAAACCTTTCCAGATGAGCAACTCTTTGCCATTCAAGAAGTACCTTGGTTTGCAAACATTGCAAACTATAAAGCTGTGAGATTCATACCCAAAGAGTACAGTAAGCAGCAAACAAAAAAATTGATTTTTGATGCAAAGTACTACTTGTGGGATGAACCATATCTCTTTAAGAGGTGTGCAGACGGAGTAATCTGTAGATGTGTGCCTAGAGAAGAGGCACAGAAGATCCTATGGCATTGCCATAGATCACAATATAGAGGACATTTCGGAGGTGAGCGAACAGCCACAAAAGTTCTCCAATGTGGCTTCTACTGGCTTACTCTCTATAGAAACTCCCGAGAGTTTGTACGTAACTATGACAGTTGCCAGAGAGCTACTAATCTGCCTCACAGTTATGCCATGCCTCAGCAAGAGATCTTAGAGATTGAGTTGTTTGATGTATGGGGTATTGACTTCATGGGGCCTTTACCACCATCATACTCAAACACTTATATTCTGGTGGCAGAAGACTATGTATCTAAATGGGTAGAAGCAATTGTAACACCCACTAATGATACTAAGACAGTGATGAAGTTTCTCTAGAAGCATATCTTCAGTAGGTTCGGTGTCCATAGGGTACTGATCAGTGATAGAGGAACTCATTTCTGCAATAAATAGCTTGACTCTGCTCTGGTCCGATATGGAATTAACCACAAAGTGGCGACTCCATATCATCCACAGACAAATGGGTAGGCTGAAGTCTCAAATAGAGAACTAAAATGAATCCTATAACAGACTGTAAGTACCCATAGAAGGAATTGGGCAAGAAGTCTGAATGATGCTCTGTGGGCATACAGAACAGCATTCAAGACCCCTATAGGGACCTCTCCATACCAGCTCGTGTATAGAAAAGCTTGTCATCTGCCAGTGGAACTGGAACACAAAGCCTACTGGGCAACCAGATTCCTCAACCTTGATGCTAAGGTAGCTGGAGAGAAAAGATTACTCCAGTTGAATGAGCTAGAGGAGTTCAGACTCAATGCCTTCGAAAATGCCAAAATTTACAAAGAGAAAGCAAAAAGATGGCATGACAAAAAGTTGTCATCTAGAATCTTTGAGGCAAGCCAGAAGGTTTTGCTGTTTAACTCTAGACTCAGATTGTTCCCTGGGAAATTGAAATCCTGATGGAAAGGACCATATATGATTACAAGTGTGTCACCATATGGATATGTAGAGCTTCAGGATATGGACTCTGATAAAAAGTTCATTGTCAATGGACAGAGAGTCAAACATTATCTTGAAGGCAATATTGAGCAAGATTGCTCAAAACTGAGACTAAATTAAAAGCTCAGCAAAAGTCCAGCTAAAGACAGTAAAGAAGCACTTGCTGGAAGGTAACCCAGCCATTATCAAAAATTAGATGTTTATAACAATTATATAAGTCTATCTAATTTTGTTGTTCATGTTAGTTAATACATTTCAGTGAATAAATTAGGAGAATAGAGGTTCAGAACATAAAGCAGAAGAATCACAGAGAAAAAGAGCTCACTAGCATCAAAATGCCAGTGAAGGGGCGTTTTGGGCGTTAAACGCCAGAATGGCTACCATTCTGGGCGTTTAACGCCAGAAAAGGTATCATTCTTGGCATTAAACGCCAATAATAAGCAGCATTCTGGGCGTTCAGAAAAATGGCCAGTAAAGAATGATTCCTGGCATTTAACGCCAGCCAGGGTATCTGGCTGGGCGTTAAACGCCCAAAATGGCCACCAGATGGGCGTTAAACGCCAGAACAGCAAGGGGAAGGTAATTTCGTTTCCAATTCAAATTTTTTCAAATTTTCATGTTTTAATTCATAATTTTCTACATAAAAATGTTACAAATATTCATCTTTCAATTTCCAATTTCAAAAATTAATAATCTTATAAATTCTTTTCAATCCCTTTTTAAAATGTTTTTAAAAGAAAAACTCATTTACCTTTCCAATTTCTTTCCAAATCTTTTTAATTCATCCAATTTATCTTGTATTCCTTAGGTGCATTAAGAAAAATTCAGATTTAATTTCCTCATATCTTTTTCAAATCTTTCATATTTTACAAATCGTATATTTTCTCAATCACATCTTCTTATCTTATCTTTTTCAAAAATAATTCGAAACCCATTCCCCCGTCCCTTTTAAATACACATTCGGCTAGCCCCTCCTCCCTCATCATTCGAATCCTTCTCTCCATCTATTCTTCTTCTTTCTTTTTATTTTTGCTTGAGGGTAAGCAAATCTTTGAGCTAAAACAAACTAATCTCATGGCTCCCAAAGGAAGACAAACCACTTCAAGAGGCAAGAAAGAAAGCAATCCAAAGCCACTATGAATGCATGATAATTTTTGCACCAAAGAACATGTAGACCATTACTTCAAAATTGTGTGCAGAAGATCAGTGATCCCGGAAGTTAGGTTCAATCTGAAAGAAGATGAATACCCGGAGATCCAAGAACAGATTCGAAACAGGGGCTGGGAAGTCCTAGCTAATCCTGAGATACGTGTTGGAAGAAACATGATCTAAGAATTCTATGCAAATCTGTGGATGATGGATAAGCAAAGATTAGAGGGAACTGCTTCCCACTCTTTTCGGACCATGGTCAGAGGGAAGATTATTTACTTCCACTTTGACAAGGTGAGAGAAGTTCTCAAGCTTCCTCAACTACAAGATGATCCAGAATCCTTTAATAGGAGAATGGCCAAAGATAAAAGGCTAGATCAAGTTCTAGAGGACATATGCTTCACTGGAACCGAGTGGATTACCAATACAAAAGGTGTTCCAAACCAGCTAAAGAGAGGAGATCTCAAATCAGTTGCTAGAGGTTGGCTGGATTTCATTGGGCGTTCTATACTCCCAACTAGCGACCGTTATGAAGTCACTGTGAAGAGAGCAGTGATGATTCACTGTATTATACTGGGGAAAGAAGTAGAGATTCATCAGCTGATTCCTGGTGAAATTTACATATTTGCAAACAAGGAATCTACTGATGCTAAATTGGCTTACCCAAGCTTGATCAGTTTATTATTTAAAGATGTGGGGGTACAGATAGGCGTGGATGAATATATCCCAGTTGAACGCCCAATCACCAAAAAGGTGATGGATGGACCTTAAGTTCAAGACAACCCCACAGATTGAAGGAGCAAGTATCTCTTAAAATAAAGGTTGTTGAGTCCTAACTCTGTGATAACTTTTGTTATTAGAGACCTATTTTAAGAGTTACATAAGCATTAGTATTAGAGTCGTTTATTTTTATGTCTTTAATTTCCTTTCTTTTATTGTTATTTGTTATGTTTGGTTTCTGTCTCATTTTTATCTTTATTACATGATTATTAGTGTTTAGTGTCTATGTCTTAAAGCTATGAATGATTCCATGAATCCCTCACCTTTCTTAAAAGAAAAATGTTTTTATTTGAAAAAGAACAAGAAGTGCATAATTTCGAAATTTATCTTGAAATTAGTTTAATTATTTTGATGTGGTGACAATACTTTTTGTTTTCTGAATGAATGCCTGAACAGTGCATATTTTTTATAGTGAAGTTTATGAATGTTAAAATAGTTGGCTCTTGAAAGAATAATGAAAAAAAAGAAATGTTATTGATAATCTGAAAAATCATAAAATTGATTCTTGAAGCAAGAAAAAGCAGTAAAAAACACAAAGCTTGCGAAAAAAAAGAAAAAAAAGAAAAAGCAAGTAGAAAAAGCCAATAGCCTTTTAAACCAAAAGGCAAGGGTAAAAAGGATCCAAGGCTTTGAGCATTAATGGATAGGAGGGCCCAAAGGAATAAAATCCTGGCCTAAGCGGCTAAATCAAGTTGTCCCTAACCATGTGCTTGTGGCGTGAAGGTATAAAGTGAAAAGCTTGAGACTGAGCGGTTAAATTCGTGGTCCAGGGAAAAAAGAGTGTGCTTAAGAACTCTGGGCACCTCTAACTGGGGACTCTAGCAAAGCTGAGTCACAATCTGAAAAGGTTCACCCAGTTATGTGTCTGTGGCATTTATGTATCCGGTGGTAATACTGGAAACCAAAATGCTTATTAGGGTCACGGCCAAGACTCATAAAGTAGCTGTGTTCAAGAATCAACATACTAAACTAGGAGAATCAATAATACTATCTGAATTCTGAGTTCCTATGGATTCCAATCATTCTGAACTTCAAAGGATAAAGTGAGATGCCAAAACTGTTTAGAAGCAAAAAGGCTACTAGTCCCGCTCATCTAATTGGAACTAAGCTTCATTGATATTTTGGAATTTATTGTATATTCTCTTCTTTTTATCCTTTTTTGTTTTTAGTTTCTTGGGTACAAGCAACAATTTAAGTTTGGTGTTGTGATGAGCGGATAATTTATACCCTTTTTAGCATTGTTTTTAGGTAGCTTTTAGTATGTTTTAGTTACTTTTTATTATATTTTTATTAGTTTTTATACAAAAATCACATTTCTGGACTTTACTATGAGTTTGTGTGTTTCTCTATAATTTCAAGTATTTTCTGGCTGAAATTGAGGGACCTGAGCAAAAAATCTTATTTAGAGGCTGAGAAATGACTACAGATTCTTTTGGATTCTGACCCTTCTGCACTCAAAATGGATTTTCTGGACCTACAGAAGCTCAATTGGTGCGCTTTTAAATGCTTTGGAAAGTAGAAATCTTGGGCTTTCCAGAAATATATAATAGTTCAGACTTTACTCGAGATTAGATGGCCTAAACTGGCATTAAACACCAGCCAGAGACCCTTTTCTGGAGTAAAACGCCAGAACTGGCACCAAAACTGGAGTTAAAAGCCCAAACTGGCACCCAAGCTGGAGTTTAACTCCAAGAATGGCCTATGCACGTGAAAGCTTCAATGCTCAGCCCAAGCACACACCAAGTGGGCCCCGGAAGTGGATTTCTGCACTATCAGCACTTAGTTACTCATTTTCTGTAAACCTAAGTTACTAGTTTAGTATAAAAACTACTTTTAGAGATTCATTTTGTAACTCATGACATTTTACATCTCATATTGTATTTTCTATGGCATGAGTCTCTAAACCCCATAGGTGGGGGTAAGGAGCACTACTGTATCTCAATAGATTAATGCAATTACTATTATTTTCTATTCAATCACGCTTAATTCTGTTCTAAGATATTCACTCGTACTTCAATATAGTTGAGCTCCACATAGTTATTAGGCGATAGCTTGAGTGCGTATCTCTTGGGTCTCTAATCCACAGACCGAGTCTGTGGGATTAGAACCTTCGTGGTAGAGGCTAGAACCAATTGGCAGCATTTATGGGATCTGGAAAGTCTAAACCTTGTCTGTGGTATTCCGAGTAGGATCTGGGAGGGGATGACTATGATGATCTTCAAACTCACGAATGTTGGGCGCAGTGACAGTGTGCAAAAGGATAGAGAGATCCTATTCCGACACTAGTGACAACCGACAGATGATTAGCCGTGCGGTAACTGTACCTGGTATTTTTCATCCGAGATGAGAGATCTGACAGTTGATTAGCCGTACAGAGACCGTGCCTGGTATTTTTCATCCGAGAGGACGGATGGTAGCCATTGACAACAGTGATCCACCAACATACAGCTTGCCATTGAAGGAAGCCATGCGTGTTTGGAGAAGAAGACAGCAGGAAAGCAGAGATTCAGACGACAGAGCATCTCCGGAACCTCAACCTGTTCCTCATTACTGAATCACAAGTACCATTTATTTCATGTTATGTACTTTTCATAAAAGAAATCATTTTTATCATTAATCTCTTGACTAAGATTTACAAGGTAACCATAGCTTGCTTCTCCGTGGGATCGACCCTTACTCACGTAAGGTGTTACTTGACAACCCAGTGCACTTGCTGGTTAGTTGTGCGGAGTTGTAAAAAGTGTGATCGCAATTTCATGCACCAAGGGGTGATCGGCGGCGGTCTGGGGTTACCGGCGGTGGTAGCGGTGGATGGGTGATGGTAAGGATGTTAGTGGAGGGAGGAGGGAGGTGATTGAAACGTTGGATGGAAGAGAGGGGAATAGGGGCACGCGAGGGAGTTAGGGTTCTCGCGTCTAGGGGGTTAATAAAATCAAATCCACGTGTACGAGTGGATCACGCTTGGGAAAAAAGTGCATTGACGCGTAAGCGTCGGAGACGCGAACGCGTGAAACGGGATAAATGAAGATGACGCGTACGCGTGCTACGCGTGAAGCACGCGTACACGTCGACCAAAATTGTGCTAAACACACAATTCCAGCGTCGTTTTGGCGCAACTCTCTGTTCAAAGTGAAGGGGGCTAGGTTTTTCATGCGATGCGTGCGCGTTGCGCACGCCAACGTGTGGTGTGCTAGAAATTGAAATCGACGCGTACGCGTTAGGGACGCGTACTCGTGGCTCGAATTGTGCCTCTAGCACACCAGCCGCACGATTCCATTACAACTTCCTGTTCGTTGGATGGAAGCGCCGAAATCAGTCGACGCCCACGCGTGGTCGACGCTCACCCGTGGGTTGGCTTTTTTTTTTATGCAGAATACAAAATGCAGAATGCGGATGATTATGCAGAAATTATGAATGAACACTAATATGGATAAAATAAAATAAAACTAAGAATAAAAAATGATAGATCATACCATGGTGGGTTGTCTCCCACCTAGCACTTTTAGTTAAAGTCCTTAAGTTGGACATTTGGTGAGCTCCTTGTCATGGAGACTTGTGCTTGAACTCATCTAGGAATCCCCACTAGTGTTTGTAATTCCAATAGCCTCCAGGATTCCACACTAGTTGCATAAATCCTTCAAGCAAGTTAAAGCAAGTGACAACGCCCCAAGAGTGTTGATTACTAGAATGAATTCCGAGGTCCCAAACCTTGCTTTTGCACCCGTCTTCTTGTTGATCATCATCTTTCCACTTGGTTGGTGAGCAATTGGGATTCTCACTGAGACATCCAAACAACTTCCTAGACCCATTCAATCAAGCTCTACACCAATCCTTGTATTTTAATTTGCAGCATGCAACCATATTGAACCTTGCATGACAACTCCTACCACTAACCATCTCCCTCTTACTCTTAAAGCCACAAATATTCCTAAGTTGACCATCCGTCTCAAGCATACCATATTCAAGTGGCATGAGAAAGCTAAGGGATATGAATATTACCCACTTGAATGTTGTGAAGGATGATGGTGACTTAGGGGGAGAGGCCTCCAGCAACTCTGGTAACGTGATTTCAAGCTCCACTCCTTTGTGTTCTTTTTTGACAACTTCCACCTTTTCGCAAGCTTCTTCAATTTCAACCTCTTCCTCTTGGTAGCTTTCTTCCAATTCAATCTCTTCTTCATTGCTTACCAAGGGTATGGGAGGTTGTGCCTCTTCTGCTTTAATCTTCATGTCAAGTCCAATGGAAGAGGATTCAATTGTAGATAAGGATTCATCAATGATTGAATCCCTCTCTTGATCAATCTCTTCAAAGTCTTCAACCATGATATGCCTTGGAGGTTGTACACCCTCCTCAACATCAATTTCAAGCTTCTTGGAGGGAGGTTCTATGGCTGGAGGTTCCCATGGAGGTTCCGCATCTCCTAAGTCTTCAACCACTTCCTCTTCTTCAATAATTTCGGCTTTCTCCGCTTGCTCTAGTACAAAATCCAACTCCTCGTTGATGACCTCCACCTTTTGGGCCTTCTCTTACTTCTTTTGAACTATGAATTCGTGAAACTGATCCATTACGTCCCTAAGACGATCCCTTCTCTCTTGTTCCATGTCACTAGCATAATTGGTTTCGTGTTGCTCTTGGATTGATGGATGTGGGTGCTCTTCCATGGGGGATGGTGATGGGATAGAGAGATCATTATGTGGTTGAGAAGGAAGTGCACCAGAGCTTGAGGGTTGAATATTGGGGTAAATGATGAATCCACATGAGATATGAGGGCTTGGAGAGTAGAAGTGAGACCGGTGAAAGTATAGATGAGTGTGGTTTGAAGCTCCTGTTGCCCTTGATGAATAACACTAAAGGTATCATCTATGGGGGCTTGGAGTGGGTAGGAGGGTTTATCTGTTGGGAGAAAGGGCTTATAATATGGAGGTGGTTCTTCTTGATAAGGGTATGGAGATAGTGTATATTGAGGTAGTGGTTCTTGGTATGGTTGGTGGTTGGTGTGGTGGATAAGGATTAGGGTCATATAGGGGTGAATAGTGGAAAGGGGCCTATGAGTATGGTGGTTCAAATCCATGTTGAGGAGGGGGTGCATAGGTATTTTGTGGTGGGTGTTGATTGTCACGAAGAGGTCCACCATAACTATTCTCTTGGTAAGCATCATAGAATGGTTGTTGATAGTGCCTTGGAGGTGGTTGTTGCCAAGAGGGTTGAACAAATCCTTGTGGCTCCTCCCATCTTTGATTGTCCCATCCTTGATCCAAGCTCTCATTGTAATTTCCTCTTCCTAAAACATGATTGTAACCAAACTCATAGCCAAAGGGGTGAGAATTCATAGTAGTAAGAGAAATAAAAACTAATAAAAATTAATGAAAATAAACTCCTAAAACTAAAAACACTAACATAGAAACGAAAAAGCAAAATTATTTACAATAACCAATAATAAGGAACACGTTTGCAATTCCCCGGCAACGGCGCCATTTTGATGAACGAATTTTTGCCAGTAAAGAATTTCACAAATGAATTCTCGTTACTAGTATAGTTTCTAAACCCACAAAGAATCCTTTCATACAAAAACTCGTTTGTCACTTAAGCAAACCCAATAAAAATAAACCGAAGTATTTAAACCTCGGGTCGTCTCTCAAGGAACTGCTGGGAGGTGTATTTATTATTGGTTATGGAAAAGTATCTTTTTGGGTTTTGAATAAGGAATTTAAATTGCAAGAATTAAACTAATAGTTGAGAAAGGCTCTTCGCAAGGTAAGAGAACTAGAAGTCCTATCCTAGTTATCCTTATCAATTGTGATGAGAATTGTCCATTGCTCCCACTTAGTTAACCTCTAACTATGAAAGAAAATCAAGTGGACTAATCAATTTGATTCCTCAAGTCCTAGTCAACTCCTAAGGAAAGACTTGCTTTAGAGGGATCCAAATCAACCAGCAACTTTCAATTATCAATCATCAAAGGAGTTTGATAACTCAAGAGTCTCTGATAAACCACTATTTTATGGTTTATCTTGTATTTAATTGAGTGGTTTCATCAAGCCTTTACTTACTTATTCACATGATTTGCATGATTTTATAATCCCTTCCTAGTATCGTTTTAAGATTGAAAACTTGCTTCCTAAAGATCTTTAAAAAGAATATTTCAATTCTCCTTTATACCATTCGATGCCGTGATCCATGTGTTAAGTGTTTCAGCCTTCATAGGGCAGGAATAGCTTAGAGAATGGAGATGAAGCTTGCAAAAATGGAAGGAACACAAGAAACTAAGGAGTTGACCAGCGAACACCGACGCGCGCCCATGGCTCACGCGAGCGCGTGGAATGGAGAAAATAGCAGCGACGCGTGCGCGTGCCTGACGCGTACACATGGATTGGAGTCTGCACAAATGAAGCAAACGCGGGACGACGCGCTCGCGTGACAAGAAAAATCGCTGAATGACGTGAACGCGTGGACGATGCATACGCGTGACCTGCGCGATCTGCAAACTTAATAGAAAACGTTGGGGGCGATTTCGGGCCGTGTTTTAACCCAGTTTTTGGTCCAGAAACACAGAATAAAGCCAGGGAAAATGCAGAGACTCAACACACAACTTTACACGACTTCACATGTTCTCATTAGGATAGTTTTAGGTTTTTAGATCTGAATCTAGAGTGAATTACTCTTCCTCTAGGTTCTCTTTACATTCCCAGTTTATTGCTTTTGCTTTTGGATATTGAAGAGTCCTTACCTCCGTTGAAGATACTATTCTAATTTGTTTCCTTACTTACTCTTTTATTTATTCCATATTCTTAATTCTTGTTTAAAGCAGTAATTGGATTATTTTCATGAATTTTTAGTGCAAAGGATTACTTTTATTTTTAATCAATTTTGAATCCCTATTTTATTTAATTTAGGAAAATAGACAAAAGTACACCCGAATTTTCACACGGTAGACAGATGTACTCCTGAATTTTTTAATGAGTCATTTGTACACATGAATATAAAACTCCATTGTCAATTCTACCCCTCTGTGACCTGAGTAAATTTTTCGGCGGTGGTGGAGGCCAGGTGGCACGATATTGTGTGATGTGGCCAATTTGAGGTGACACTGTGGAAAATAGAAATATTCATTATGAAATTTGTTGAAATAAATACAAGAAAAGGAAATAATGAAATCACTGTTCATCTTCTTCCTTCTCTAATTTCTTTGAACTATATGAACCCTAACACAGGGTGTAGACCTTTCATTGGCCTTGATGGCACATTCTTAAAGGGCTTCTATGGAGGACTTCTACTCACTCCAATAGGTCAAGATGCCAACAACCAGATTTTCTCAATTGCTTATGCCGTGGTGGATTCAGAAACTAGAGAAAACTGGAAATGGTTCTTGGAGCATTTACACAATGACTTGGACAACTACAAGGTTCAAGGTTGAAACTTCATTAGTGACCAACAAAAGGTATGCATTTACACATATTAATTAAACAGGGCCTAATTCCGGCTATGCAACAAGTTATGCCTGGAGTTCATCTTCGCTTCTGTGATATGCATATTTGGAATAATTTCACAAAGAGATGGAAGGACAAACAACTCAAAGGGGCTGTGTGGGAGTGTTATCGAGCCACCACAACTCAAGAATTTGATGCTGCAATGTTGAGACTGCAATGGATCAATACTGGAGCATGGGAGTATCTGAACAAGCTTGATCAGAAGCAATGGAAGAAAATCAGCAAGTAGAACTAGCACAATGGCTGCAACTCAAAATTAGTTGCTTTGGACAAAGGAGTATTTTGGTTTTGGTGTTCTCATTTGGACCTGCAAATTTCTTATTGGAGTTTAAAAAATTGTTGTTATCATTTCCTGTGTTAGGGTTCATATGGTTCGAAGAGATTAGAGAAGGAAGAGGATGAACAGTGATTTTATTATTCCTTTTTCTTATATTTATTTCATCAAATTTTATAATGAATATTTCTATTTTCCACAGTGTCACCTCAAATTGGCCACATCATACAATACCGTGCCACCTAGCCTCCACCACCGCCGGAAAATTTACTCAGGTCACAGAAGGGTAGAATTGACAATGGAGTTTTATATTCATGTGTGCAAATGACTCCTTAAAAAATTCAGGAGTACATCTGTCCACCGTGTGAAAATCCGAGTGTACTTTTGTCTATTTTTCCTTTAATTTATCATGTCTTCTTCTATTATTTTTATGAGTATTATATTCATGTCAATGGAGTAGACTCCATACTTGACATGGGGGTTGATTAAAAGGAGACACTTGAGTTGGAAGGCTTAAGTACTGTTTAAAACTGGAAATTGTTGGCTAGTTCTATATTTACTAACACTAGACCTTCCCAAGGGAGAGGACTAGGATTTGCGAATAAGATTTAGCTCAATCACTTGACCTTTCTTTATTTAGTAAGGGTTAACTAAGTGAAAATAACAACATTTTTAATACTACATTTAAGAGATCCCAACAAGGATAGAACTTCCAATTAATCATTCCCCCAGTCAAGGCTTTTTATTTAGAATATTAATAATCATTCTTAGTTTTTGTTGCTTTAATTTACAATTATTTAATTGCTCATTATTCAACTCTCAAATTCTCATGAAAATTCCTAATTAATAAAATAGCATCATTTTCTTGCAACTCGTTGGGAGACGACCTGGGACTCATACTCCCCAGTATTTTTCTATTCTAAATTTTTGTGACACTCTTCTAAACTGGTGAGGCGGATTTTAGCTAGTTAAGAGCTATAGTCGCAATGCTGTTCTATTATATTATAATCTCTTAATTGGCCTAACTTCTGCCTCTCGCCAGTCTCCAATTACTCAACCAAAGTCAAGAATATAAAAATCTAACTTAAAACCCTCCCAAGCATTTTAACAAACACTTGGAAGGCATAACATAAAAACATAGAAAAGTAATAGGGAATGTAAAGTCTAAAACCAATAATTGCAAGCATCAATGACAACAATTAAAGCAAGAAACAATAATCATGAAATACCTCAGATTGTATTAAATAGAAAATCAAGTCCAACATTAGAGTTCAAAAAGCTAAATTGGGAAAATAAGTGAACCAACAAGAGAAATAGATAAACTAAAGGACTAGAACAAATAAGAGTATAAGAGAACTAAATTAAAGCAAAGTAGAAATAAAAAATTAAACAAAGCTAATCCTAAAATCCTAACCTAGAGAGAGGAGAGAGCCTCCCTCTCTAGAAACTACATCTAAAACCTAAATTGTGAATGAATTAATAAATGAATGAATGATGTGTGATTCTCCCATTTTGTTGCCTCTATTCTGTGTTCTCGGGTTTGGAACTAGGCCAAAAAGGAGCACCGAAATCGCCCCCCGCGCTTTCTGCAACTTTCTACACGTGGCACAAGTCACGCGTACGCGTAGGTCAAACGTGCGCGTCGTTTGGCAAAATTCCTTGTCACGCGTATGTGTCAGTCACGCGCACGCGTCACTTGTCTTTTGTGCTAGGCACGCGTACCAGCTCCTCAAAGCTTCATTTTTTGCTTTCCTTCCACTTTTGCATATTTCCTTTCCATCCTCTAAGTCATTCCTGTCCTATACAGCCTGAAAGCACTCAACATACAGATCACAGCATCGAATGGTAATAAAGGATAATTAAAATCGACAGTTTAAAGGCCTCGGAAACATGTTTTCAACTATATCACAGAATTAGGAAGGAATTGTAAAACCGTGCAAATTATATGAATAAGTGAGCAAAGAGTTAATAAAAACCACTCAAATTAGCATAGGATAAATCATAAAATAGTGGTTTATCAGTGCTTCACCCTCAAGCAGAGATGGATCCACACTAACCCTGGGGGTTCAGATCCGGAGGAGTATTGACGACCTCTCAATAAAGGCGCCAAATACTTACAGTCTGCCATTGAAGAGATCACTCACAAGTAAAGAAGACAATAATGCTAGAGTTAATTCCAAAAGACAAAGCAACTCCAATCCTTTACCTTCTTCCTATTACTGATTTCAATAATCCTAAACTCTGTAATCTAACAACTTCTGATTCGCCTGACTAAGACCTGCTAAACTCATGGGATCGACCTTGACTCACTCAGGAATTACTTGGACGACCCAGTGCACTTGCTGGTACAATAGTACGAAGGTGTGGGGATTCGTGCTACCAGTGCCCAACACCAAACTTAAAAGCTTAGCTCGTCCCCGAGCAAAATAGAAATATAAAACAAGAAAATAAAAAGAAAATAAAAGAGAAAGAGAGAGAGGATAGGGGTATATGCTTCGGCCTTTGGGGTGAAAGAAGGGGTAAAATGAAGAAAAGGAATGTGTATGGTGAAGAGTTAGTAAGAGGGAAAGAGTAGTGTGAAGTGTGGTGGGAGTGGATAAAGTGAGGGGTGTTTATAGGTGGGGGATGAGGTGGTTTCGCTCAAGAGGGGAGGGGGGGAATTGAATTTGAATGTGGGTTGTTGGGAAGAGAGATGGATGGGATTGATGAGAGGGGATTGGTGCGGAATTTATAACCCACAAACTAACCAGCAAGTGCACCGGGTTGTACCAAGTTGTACCTTAAGTGAATGAGGGTCAATCCCACGAGGATTGATGGACTAAGCAACAATGATTGAATGATTTACTTAGTTAGACAAGAAAAAAAGAGTGTTTGGGTCTCAATGGCATTAAACTGTAAATTCAAAAAATCAGAAAGCAAGCAGTAAACGGGTTGTGAAATATATGAGGAAAACAGTTAAGGTTTCAAAGATATTTATCTTCCGGATTAACTTTTCTTACCAACTACTTTAATCATGCAAGTATTAATTCATGGCAAACTCTATGTGACTAAACCCTAATTCCTTAGACCTTTTTAGTCTCCTATAACCTTCATCAACCGCCAATTCCTTTGTCACTTGATTCCAATTAGAGGGTTAAGTTTAAAACTAGTTTATGTGCCACAGAAACCCTAATTATCCAAATATAAGAGGATTATATGTCACGTATTCTGTGAAGTCTAGATAATTAGTGATTTAGGAGAATTTGTTTTTAACATGTTGTTCAGGTAAATTGCTTTTCCAAGGTTTACAAGAACTCAATTAGAATAAGGGTCGTACTTCCGTTCCACCTAGATTCATAAGATGAAGAAGGAAAATAATTCTTGAATTTGAAATCAATACATGAATTAAAATAGAAAAGTAATCATATTAATCCATAGAATAAAAAGAGCTCCTAACCTTAAGTTTGCTCAAGGTTCAAAGTGAAAACAAGGATTCCAAAAAACTGTAAATTGCAGAATGAGGTCCGAGAGAAGAGAAGAGCCAAAAGGGCTGATTCTTTTCTCCTTTTATATCTAATCCTAATTAATGTAAAATATATTTTCTAAAACTAAATAATATCTTTTCCTATTTTAAATTAAAATAAGGTTTTTATCAAAATTTATTATAACATTCGTGCAAGCCTTGACGAGACGTGGGAACCATTGCAAATAATTGAGCTGGCACCTAACTTGGAAAATCCCAAGTTAGGCACCACTATGGCAGCACAGCTTGGCGGTTGTCCTTTGATCCTGGCACCAAACTTCAGGATTCCGAAGTTAGGCGCTGCCCTAGCAGCACACAATTTACACGCAAGTCCTTCTTCTGGCACCTAACTCTGGAATAGCCAAGTTAGCCGCCAGTATGGGCGAGCATGTTGGAGAAGAAGTGTATACTATTATACATCATTGGAAAGCTCTAGAAGTTAGATTTCCAATGCCACTAAAGTCATGTCAATTGGACCTCTGTATCTCATGTTATTCTAGTTGGAGAGCAAGGAGGTCAGGATTGACAACATCATTCACTTTCTTCTCTTCTTCTACAAAATTCTTGTAATTCATCTGAATGCTACCTGAAATAAATAGAAATTACACACAACTCAAAGTAGCATTCATAGTGACAAAAATATTTTTAAATCTTGATTAAACTTAACAATTCAGATGCAAATTCACTAGGACAAGGTAGGAAATATGCTCACACAACACAACACCAAACTTGAATTTTTGCTTGTCCTCAAGCAACCAAAACTATTGCAAACTTAGGATGTTAATTTGCATGAGAAGTGAGTGCTTAATTAATCTCTTGTCTCTTCTTAAAGTGGAGTTTATACACTGCAATTCTGAATAGTTTTGGCATCTCACTATCCTTTGAATCAGAGGAATGTCACTGTCATTTGGAATTAGATTCTATATAATATTATGAATTCTTTGGCCTTTTTACCTTGGCATAATCCTTGAACACAACAAACTTTCTTTCAATCTCTTTTTTTAGTTCTTTGCACCTTGAGCCTAGCCGTGACCTTAATTGCTTTGTCTCAAGCTTTACTTGACACGAAAACACCACAAGCACTTAAGTGGGGAACTCTCTTTTAGTTCTGATTTTTCTTTCAGTTACTCCTAGACAGTGGTGCTCAAAGCCTTTGGCATACTCTGTTAAATTCACTTGATCTCGACTCTTAGTGCTCTGTCTCAAGGATTACTTAACACATTTACACCACAAGCATATGAATAGGAAAATAACTCTTTGAGCTTTTAATCATATTTGACCTTTGATAAACCCCAATTTTGTGGTTTATCTTATGTTGAATTTAGGGGATTTCATCAACTTATCTCACATTTATCAACTTATCTCACATTTATAAGACAAGGATTGGATGGAAGAAGTAAAGAGAAAAGCATGCAAAGTGGAGAATTCATGAAGAAATGAGGATTTACTGAACTAAAGGCCACGCGCACGCGTCATCCACGCGTACACGTGAGGAGGAAGTTGCAAGGAGATGCGCACGCGTCAACCACGCGCACGCGTGAGGAGGAATTTGCAAGACGACGCACACGCGTCAACCACGCGCACGTGTGACCCTGATCACGTGACCTCATTAAAGTGAAAACGTCGGGGGCAATTTTTAAGCTTTCCAGGCCCAAATCTAACTCATTTATGAGACTATTTGATGCAGAATTCAAGATTGGACAATGGGGGAGCAATTAGATAGTGTAGAAAACATGCCTTAGGTTAGTTCTAGAGAGAGAAGCTCTCTCTTTTCTCTAGAAATTAGGGTTCTTAGTTTATTTTTAACTTTGATTTAGGTTTAATTACTTGTTTTGATTTAGTTTCCTTTACCTTTCCTTGTTGATTTGCTTTAATTTCCTCAGCTCCTCTTGTTAATTTCTCTTTTGCACCTCTTTTTAGTCTATGAACACCTTTGTTGATTTCAATTTCCTTTAATGCAATTGATATCTTTTTATGTTTCTTTGATGTTTGCTTGAGTTCTTGTTGTCAATTTCTTGCATTGGGTAGTTGTAGAATTTATTAATTCTTGCAATTTACTATGTTTTCCTTTTATGCCTTCCAAGTATTTGACAAAATGCTTGGTTGGATGTTAGAGTAGTTTTTGAGCATTCTTGGCTTTGAAAGAGAAATTAGGCAATCTTGAGTTATTAATACCCAATTAGATTGGTGATCTAGAGTGATTAGTTAGTCTTGTATCCATTAACATTACCTATGGATTGCGATTAATTAAGCCTATTTGACTTTCTCTCAATGTGAAGATGACATTATACCTTTTTCCTATGTTAGAGATGATGAAATGGGATCAGCTCTTGTTAACTATTGTATGATAATTAATGACTAGGATAGAAAGCCTTAATTCTCAATCCTTACCATGAATGTCTCTTTTTATTAGTTGTTATATTTAGTTGTTTGATTTTACATTTCTTTTCATTTAATTCCTTGCCATTTTTATCAGCCCAACACGTGAAACTCATAACTAATAATTGAGCACTCGATTGTAATTCCTAGGGAAAACAACCAGGGACTAATACTCTCGGTTATTTTTATTGGGTTCGACTTGTGACAATCAAAAATTAAACTTTGATTGAGGATTGTTTGTTGGTTGGGAACTATACTTCGACGAGATTATCTGTGAAATTCCTAACCGACGAAAAACTTCATATCAACCTTTCTAGTCATTGATGCTCAGAGCCTTGGACCCTACTTTTTTTTATTTTCTTTTTGTTGTTTCTTTTGCTTCAAGGATTAAGCTTTTGTTTACTTCAGAGAATTCATAATAGTTCTCTAAATTCTTGTTCCTCATGCATCAACATCCTTTGGTTCAAATTCAAATATGCACTGTTCATATCATGCATTCAGAATCGTAGATAATACCATCATATTTAAGTAAATAAGATTACTCTTTAATATAAACTCAATTTCTCATGCAATACATCACTTCTTTTCTTTTTATCTTTAGATCCAAGCTCAGTGAGCGGTACACGAGATAACTTTTTAGAACTAAAAGCAAATAACAGAATTAAAAATAGCAAATCAAACTAGAACCTAGGAATTGAAATAACCAAAGATCATGCAGACACCAAGTTAAATAGCAGAAAACATAAACATAACATAATAATAGCAGAACAAAAATAGGAAGTGAAAAAGGGACTAAACCACCTCAGTCTCCGTGGTGGGGATCTCTCTCCTCAGGCTGTGGTCTATATGGTCCTCTCAGATGGCCAAAGTCCTATCTCAGCTGGGAAAGCTCATGGCGCTGAGTGTCCTATGATGCTCTTATCTGATCAAGGGTGGAGGTAAGATGCTCCCAGCGGTTATCTTGTGTCACCCTCATCTGCTCCATGGATGAATTGAACTACTGCCAGTGGCTATCCTGTGTGATTCTCATCTGTTCAATAGAGGAAGCAAGCTACTGCCAATACTCCTGAGGTGGAAAGTAATGTCCGTGAGGTAATGGAGGATGATCCTGTTGAGCTTCCTCCTCAACTTGATCTTCTCTAGGGACCCTGTGATTTTCCCTCAGATACTTCATAGTCTTCTTAGTGATTGGCCTCTCAAACTGAATAGGGAAGTCATTATCCACCTTCACCTATGCTGCTTCACCTAGGCGGTAAATCAAATGTGGAAAGCCTAGCCTAGCCTTCTTATTAGGATTAAAGGCAATGTTATAAATCTGTTGTGGAATAATGTCATCTACCTCCACCACCTCTCCCTTCATGATACAGTAAATCATGATAGCCCGGTCCATAGTGCATTCAGACCGGTTGTTAGTTAGCATGGTAGACCTTTAGATAAAGTCTAACCATCCCCTAGCTACAGGAAGAAGATCAGTACTCTTCAGTTGGTTCGGTGTCTCTTTTGAACCTATCATCCACTGAGCACCCAAAATGCATATTTCTTCAAGTACTTGGTCTAGTTGCTGATCTCAGTGCATCCTTTCATTGTAACAAGCAGATGTATGATCCGGAGGTGGTACATGGAAGGCATGTCGGATGCTTCTTGGACTAAAGTCAATAACCTTTCCTCTCATATAGCTTTGATAGTTCTTTTCATTGACTCTATCAACATCCTTGTAGGTAACCCAGAGGTTGCTATAGAATTCTTGGACCATCAATTGTCCGATCTCAGTGTGCGAGTTGCACAGAAACTATCACCCTCGCCTCTGAATCTTAAACTGAATTTTCCGGATATTCATCCGGTTGAAGTGCAAATTTCACTTCTGGAGCTACAACCCTCTTATAAGTGACCTCATTAAAGTGTTCCTTATGTAACTTAGAGTGAAACCTCTGTGCATTATAAGAACTGGTGGCTAGCTCTTTGCCTCTCCTCTTTCTTGAAGACACAGTAATTTTTTTGTGCCATTACAGTGAACAGAAAAAAATTACAAGTGAAGCGACAACACCAAACTTAACTTTGCTCTTCCCCGAGCAAAACAGAAAAAACGAAGAGGAAGATAGAGAGGAGAGGAGAAATGAATCTGAAATAATGAAGTAAAAATTAAATTTAAAATTTTCTATTTCGTTTTTTCTTCTTTTTTTTTTTTTGAAAACTAAATAAGTAAATAACTAAAAAAAGAACGTAGAGAGGGGGCGTTGGTTGGAGGGTGTTTATGGGGATGAAGGATAGGGGAAGGGGTTTGAGGCATGTATAGGAAGAGGGAGGGGTTGTAGTGGCTCTATGGTGATAGTGTGGAGGGGCCCTATTCGAAGGGGGTTAATGTGTGTATAGGAGAGAGGCTGAGATAGCTAGAAGAGAAGGATTGTGGGGTATATGAAAGTGAATTGTTGTGTGTGTCTTGATGTGGGACGGGGTCTTTATATAGGAGTGGGAGGGGTACATTGGTTGGAGGGGTGGGTGTGCACGGGCTGGGGTTAAAAGTATTGGTCAAAGGAATATATTGGGAAGGAAAGAAAAAAGGGAAGAAGGCAGGAGCAGGAGTCACGGGTTGGTTTGGGTAGGGGTTATGGTCACAGATGTGTTGGGAATGGATATATAAGAAAGGGAGTTGGAAGGGAGTGGGGCAAGGCAGAAAATGATAAAGGAATCTGTGCAGAGGGGGGGCTGAATCTTAGTGATTTGGGTGATATTTTGGTTGGATTTGGGTGAGATATTGGTGGAATATTGAAGCTGGCACCTAACTTGGTGGAAATGGAGTTAGGCGCCATAGACCCCGTGACACAATGCTTCCCTGGCACCTAACTTCTGGTTGGGCTTCTCTCCTGGCGCCTAACTTGAGGAACTTTAAGTTAGGCGCCATGTGTCCTGATTGTACAGAACCTCCTCGCGCCTGACTTGTATTTTCCCAAGTTAGGAGCCGCGCTCTATTTTTTTTTTAGCGGCGCATAACTTCATAAAAGTGAAGTTAGGCGCTGGGGTGGCATTAAGGATGGGCATAGAAAGCTTCATTGGTGGCACCTAACTTCATGGAGCCAAGTTAAGTGCCACTCCTCAAATAGGAAATTGTCCAAATGCACGCACAGCTGGCGCCTAACTTCACAAATGTGAAGTTAGGCGCCTCCCCTCCAGTAGCTCTCCAGGGTGTCCAAAACTTCGTCTGATCGCACATGTTTCTGTTCTAATCACTCTGCATGATCCAGATACACATAAAACAACGGGAAAAAAGTAGAAAATCATACAAAACTAATTAAAACAAAGCAAAAATCAAACTTAAGGATATGAAAAGATTGGGTTGCCTCCCGACAAGTGATTCTTTACCGTCACTAGCTTGACGGTCAGTTCTGCTAAGTCAGCAGATGAGTGGACCATTGGCGGTCAATCTCTCCTCCAAGATAGTGCTTCAACCTCTAGCCATTTAATGTAAACCTTCTATTAGAATTCTCTTCCTGAATTTCCACATGACTATACAATGATGCTCAAGTTATCACAAACGGTCCTGGCCACCGGGATTTCAGCTTCCCGGGAAAGAGTTTGAACCTTAAATTGAACAAAAGCACTCTCTAACCTGGCTCAAATACTCTTATGGCAATCTTCTTGTCATTCCATATCTTGGTTCTCTCTTTATAGAGCTTGGCATTCTCATAAGCAGTGTATCTGAATTCATCAAGCTCATTCAGCTAAAGCATCCGCTTTATTCCTGCAGCTTGGACATCAAAGTCTAGAAACTTTATCGCCCAGTATGCTTTATGCTTCAACTCAACTAGCAAGTAACAGGCTTTACCATAGACCAACTGATAAGGGGACATGCCAAAAGGAGTCTTGAATGCTGTCCGATATGCCCAGAGAGCGTCATCAAGCCTCATAGACCAATCCTTTCTTAAGATACTGATGGTCTTTGGTGCACGAAATTGTGATCTCAGGCAACGGTGCCAAAAACTCTGTACGCACCTCATTTAATGGTCTGATGCACTGTCACTGCATGGAAAATCATCTAGAGGCATCACCGTGGTCAATGGCTGCATCCCATCCTCTTGTGAAAATGGTCCAAATGCTCTGTCACAGCACGGCTAATCATCTGAGGTTCTCGATCATACTGGAATAGGATTCACCCTCCTTTTGCGTCTGTCACTACGCCCAGCACTCGCGAGTTTGAAGTTCGTCACAGTCATTCAATCCCAGAGCCCTAATCGGAATACCACATACAAGGTTTAGACTTTCCAGACTCTCATGAATGCCGCCATCAATCTAGCTTATACCACGAAGATTCTGATTAAGAGATCCAAGAGATAATCATCCAATCTAAGGTGGAACGGAAGTGGTTGTCAGGCACGCGTTCGTGGGGGAATGATGATGATTGTCACGTTCATCACATTCATGTTGAAGTGCGAATGAATATCTTAGAAGCGGAATAAGTTGAATTGAATAGAAAAACAGTAGTACTTTGCATTAATTCATGAGGAACAGCAGAGCTCCACACCTTAATCTATGGAGTGCAGAAACTCTACCGTTTGAAGTACATAAGTGAAAGGTTCAGGCATGGCCGAATGCCCAGCCCCCATAACGTGATCACAGGATCAAAAATACAATCCAGGATGAAAATACAATAGTAAAAAATCCTATTTATACTAAACTAGTTACTAGGGTTTATAGAAGTAAGTAATTGATGCATAAATCCACTTTCGGGGCCCACTTGGTGTGTGCTTGGGCTGAGCTTTAGCTTTCCACGTGGAGAGGTCATTCTTGGAGTTGAACGCCAGTTTGTAACGTATTTCTGGCGTTTAACTCTGGCTCGTGACGTGTTTCTGGCGTTTAACTCCAGACTGCAGCGTAGAACTGGCGTTCAACGCCCTTTTGCGTCCTTTAAACTCGGCCAAAATATAGACTATTATATATTTCTCGAAAGCCCTGGATGTCTACTTTCCAACGCAATTAGAAGCGTGCCATTTTGAGTTCTGTAGCTCCAGAAAATCCACTTTGAGTGCAGGGAGGTCAGAATCCAACAGCATCAGCAGTCCTTCTTCAACCTCTGAATCTGATTTTTGCTCAAGTCCCTCAATTTTAGCCAGAAAATACCTGAAATCATAGAAAAACACACAAACTCATAGTAAAGTCCAGAAATGTGAATTTAACATAAAAACTAATAAAAATATCCCTAAAAGTAACTAGATCCTACTAAAAACATACTAAAAACAATGCCAAAAAGCGTATAAATTATCCGCTCATCACAACACCAAACTTAAATTGTTGCTTGTCCCCAAGCAACTGAAAATCAAATAGGATAAAAAGAAAAAAATATACTATAAATTCCAGACTATCAATGAAACATAGCTCCAATCAGATGAGCGGGACTTGTAGCTTTTTGCCTCTTGAATAGTTTTGGCATCTCACTTTATCCATTGAGGTTCAGAATGATTGGCATCTATAGGAACTCAGAGTTCAGATAGTGTTATTGATTCTCCTAGTTTAGTATGTTGATTCTTGAACACAGCTACTTTATGAGTCTTGGTCGTGGCCCTAAGCACTTTGTTTTCCAGTATTACCACCGGATACATAAATGCCACAGACACATAATTGGGTGAACCTTTTCAGATTGTGACTCAGCTTTGCTAAAGTCCCCAATTAGAGGTGTCCAGGGTTCTTAAGCACACTCTTCTTTTTCTTTGGACCTTGACTTTAACCGCTCAGTCTCAAGTTTTCACTTGACACCTTCACGCCACAAGCACATGGTTAGGGACAGCTTGGTTTAGCTGCTTAGGCCAGGATTTTATTCCTTTAGGCCCTCCTATCCACTGATGCTCAAAGCCTTGGGATTCTTTTTATTGACCCTTGCCTTTTGGTTTTAAGGGTTATTGGCTTTTTGCTCTTGCCTTTTGGTTTTAAGAGCTTTTGGCTTTTTCTGCTTGCTTTTTCTTTTTTTTTTTTTTGCTATTTTTTTTCTGCAAGCTTTGTTCTTTGCTGCTTTTTCTTGCTTCAAGAATCATTTTTATGATTTTTCAGATTATCAAATAACATGTCTCCTTGTCATCATTCTTTCAAGAGCCAACATATTTAACATTCTAAAACACCAACTTCAAAAGACATATGCACTGTTCAATCATTCATTCAGAAAACAAAAAGTATTGTCACCACATCAATATAATTAAACTAAGTTCAAGGATAAATTCGAAACTCATGTACTTCTTGTTCTTTTGAATTAAAATATTTTTCATTTAAGAGAGGTGATGGATTCATATTCACTACTTTAAGGCATAGACACTTAGACATTAATGATCATGTAATAAAGACACAAACATAGATAAACATTTAACATAAGAAAACGAAAAATAGAAAGTTTAAGGACAAGGAATGAGTCCACCTTAGTGATGGTGGCATTTTCTCCTTGAGGAACCAATGATGTCCTTGAGCTCTTCTATGTCTCTTCTTTGTCTCTGTTGCTTGATCCCTAGTGATTTTCGTGCTCCTATCCTTAGTTACTCCCAATAATTTTATGGGAGAAAATGTATCCCCTAAGGTATCTCAGGGATCTCTTGATTTGCAGTCAAATGTTCTACCACTGAGCTATAGATCCTTGATGGAAGCTTTTGTCTTTCCTTTCCTCTTTCTAGAGGTTTCTCTGGCCTTAGATGCCATCAATAGTTATCAAAAAAATTATGCTTTTACCACACCAAACTTAGAATGTTACTCGCCCTCGAGCAAAAGGAGAAAGAATAGATGAAGAAGAAGATGTGAAAAAAACTAGGATTATGAGGAGGGAAGGTGGGGATCCTGTGGGGTCCATAGATCCTGAGATGATCCTGTGAGGTCCACAGATCTTGAGGTGTCAAGGATTTACATCCCTGCACCAATTAGGCATGTAAAATGCCTTTGCATGCAATTCTGGCATTTAAACGCCGAACTGATGCTTGTTCTGGGCGTTCAATGCCCAGATGCAGTATATTTCTGGCGTTGAACGCCAGCCAGATGCTTATTTCTGGCATTCAGCGCCAGTTCTTCTTCACTGTGCATTTCTGGCATCTGAACGCTAGGATGCTGCTTGTTTCTGGCGTTCAACGCCAGAAACATGCTCTGTTCTGGCGTTGAACGCCAGACAGATGCTCCTTACTGGCGTTTAAACGCCAGTAAGATCCTCCTCCAGGGTGTGATTTTTCTTCTGTTGTTTTTTATTCTGTTTTCCATTTTTCTATTTATTTTGTGACTCCACATGATCATGAACCTAATAAAACATGAAAAGAACAACAAAAATAAAAATAAAATTAGATAAATAAAAATTGGGTTGCCTTCCAACAGCGCTTCTTTAATGTCAATAGCTTGACAGTGGGCTCTCATGGAGCCTCACAGATGTTCAGAGCATTGTTGAGACTCCCCAACACCAAACTTAGAGTTTGACTGTGGGGGCTCTGGTTGACTCTGTTTTGAGAGAAGCTTACTGTGCCTCTTTTCCATGTTTACAGAAGGATGTCCTTGAGTTTTAAACTCAAGGGAGTCCTCATTCAATTGAAGGACTAGGTCACCTCTGTTAACATCAATCACAGCTCTTGCTGTGGCTAGGAAGGGTCTTCCAAGGATGATGGATTCATCTTCATCCTTCCCAGTATCTAGGATTATGAAATCAGCAGGGATGTAAAGGCCTTCAACCTTTACTAATATGTCCTCTACTTGTCCATAAGCCTGTTTTCTGGAATTGTCTGCCATCTCTAATGATATTTTAGCAGCTTGCACCTCACAGATTCCCAGTTTCTCCATTACAGAGAATGGCATGAAGTTTATTCCTGACCTAAGATCAAATAGAGCCTTCTCAAAGTTTATGGTGCCTATGGTACAAGGTATTAGGAACTTTCCAGGATCCTGTTTCTTCTGAGGCAATCTCAGTTGATCCAATGCATTTAGTTCATTGGTGAATAGGGGAGGTTCATCTCCCCAAGTCTCATTACCAAGTAAATTGGCATTTAGCTTCATGATTGTACCAAGAAACTTGGCAACTTGCTCTTTAGTAACATCTTCATTCTCTTCAGAAGAAGAATACTCATTAGAGCTCATGAAGGGCGTAAGGAGGTTCAATGGAATCTCTATGGTCTCTAGATGAGTCTCAGATTCCTTTGGTTCCTCAGAGGGAAACTCCTTATTGATCACTGGACGTCCCAGGAGGTCTTCCTCTTTGGGATTCACGTCCTCCCCTTCCTCCTTGGATTCGGCCATGATGGTTATATCAATGGCCTTGCACTCTCCTTTTGGATTTTCTTCTGTATTGCTTGGGAGAGTACTAGGAGGGATTTCAGTGATCCTTTTACTCAGCTGGCCCACTTGTGCTTCCAAATTTCTAATGGAGGACCTTGTTTTATTCATGAAACTCACAGTGGCCTTAGATAGATCAGAGACTAAATTTGCTAAATTAGAGGTATTTTGTTCAGAGTTCTCTGTCTGTTGCTGAGTGGATGATGGAAAAGGTTTACTATTGTTAAACCTATTTCTTCTACCATTATTAAAGCCTTGTTGAGGCTTTTGATGATCCTTCCATGAGAGATTTTGGTGATTTCTCCATGAGGGATTATAGGTGTTTCCATATGGTTCACCCATGTAATTCACCTCTGCTATTGCAGGGTTCTCAGGATCATAAGCTTCTTCTTCAGAAGATGCCTCTTGAATACTGTTGGATGCAGCTTGCATTCCATTCAGACTCTGAGAAATCATATTGACTTGCTGAGTCAATATTTTATTCTGGGCAATATGGCATTCAGAGTATCAATTTCAAGAACTCCCTTCTTCTGAGGCGTCCCATTACTCACAGGATTCCTCCCAGAAGTGTACATGAACTGGTTATTAGCAACCATGTCAATGAGTTCTTGAGCTTCTGCAGGCGTTTTCTTTAGGTGAATGGATCCACCTGCAGAAGTATCCAATGACATCTTAGCTAATTCAGACAGACCATCATAGAATATATCCAAGATGGTCCATTCTAAAAGCATGTCAGAAGGACACTTTTTGGTCAGTTGCTTGTATCTCTCCCAAGCTTCATAGAGGGATTCGCCTTCTTTCTGTCTGAAGGTTTGAACATCCACTCTAAGCTTACTCAGCTTTTGAGGAGGAAAGAACTTGGCTAAGAAAGCCTTGACCAGCTTATCCTAAGAGTTCAGGCTATCTTTAGGTTGAGAATCCAACCATATTCTAGCTCTGTCTCTTACAGCAAACGGGAAAAGCATGAGCCTGTAGACTTTAGGATCCACTCCATTAGTCTTAATAGTATCACAGATCTGCAAGAATTCAGTTAAAAACTGAAAGGGCTCTTCAGATGGAAGTCCATGAAACTTGCAGTTTTGTTGCATCAGAGAAACTAATTGAGGTTTAAGCTCAAAATTGTTTGCTCCAATGGTAGGGATGGAGATGCTTATTCCATGTAAATTGGAATTAGGTGTAGTAAAGTCACCAAGCATCCTCCTTGCATTATTATTATTTTCGGCTGCCATATCCTCTTCTTGTTCGAAAATTTCTGTAAGGTTGTCTCTGGATTGTTGTATTTTAGCTTCTCTTAGTTTCCTCTTCAGAGTCCTTCCAGGTTCAGGGTCTGCTTCAACAAGAATGTTCTTGTCCTTGCTCCTGCTCATATGAAAAAGAAGGAACAGAAAAAATAATAATAATAATAATAGGGATCCTTTTTACCCAGGTATAGAGGTTCCCCTGTGTGAGTAAAAGAAGAAAAGAATGTAGTGTGAAGAAGGGAAGAAGGGAAAATTCGAACACAGATGGAAGAGGGGGTTCGAATTTGAGTGAGATGAAGTGTTAGTAGGTGAATAAATAAATAAAACGAGATGAGAGAAGAAGGATTTTCGAAAATTATTTTTGAAAAATGGTTAATGATTTTTGAAAATTAAAAGAAGAAATATTAAAATTAAAATTTGAAACAATTAGTTAATTAAAAAGAATTTTTGAAAAAGAGGGAAGAGATTTTCGAAAATTAGAGGTAGAGAGTTAGTTAGGTAGTTTTGAAAAAGATAAGAAACAAACAAAAAGTTAGTTAGTTAGTTGAAACAAATTTGAAAATCAATTTTGAAAAGATAAGAAGATAAGAAGTTAGAAAAGATATTTTAAAATCAAATTTTTGAAAAAGATATGTTTTACAAAAATATGATAGAAAAGATATGATTTTGAAAAAGATAAGATAAAAAGATATTTTTGAAAAGATATGATTGAAATTAATTTTGAAAAAGATTTGATTTTTAAAATCACAATTAATGACTTGATTCACAAGAAATCACAAGATATGATTCTAGAACTTAAAGTTTGAATCTTTCTTAACAAGCAAGTAACAAGCTTGAAATTTTTGAATCAAAACATTAATTGATGATGTTATTTTCGAAAATTATGTGATAAAGATAACAAAAATATTTTTGAAAAATATTTTTTAAAATTTTCGAAAATAACTAAGAAAAATGAAAAAGATTTGATTTTTGAAAAAGATTTTGAAAAAGATAAGATTTTTAAATTGAAAATTTGATTTGACTCATAAAAACAACTAGATTTTAAAAATTTTTGAAAAAGTCAATCCAAATTTTCAAAATTTATGAGAGAAAAAGGGGAAGATATATTTTTTTTTTATTTTTGAATTTTTAATGATGAGAGAGAAAAACATGAAAATGATGCAATGCATGAAAATTTTGGATCAAAACAATGAATGCATGCAAGAATGCTATGAATGTCAAGATGAACACCAAGAACACTTTGAAGATCATGATGAATATCAAGAACTTATTTTTGAAAATTTTATAATGCAAAGAAAACATGCAAGACACCAAACTTAGAAATCTTTAATGCTTAGACACTAAGATTTCAAGAATGCATATGAAAAACACCATACAACACAAAACACTAAAATATGAAGATCAATCAAGAAGGTTTATCAAGAACAACTTGAAGATCATGACGAATGCAATGCATGAATGCAATTTTCGAAAAATGCAAGATGAGTATGCAATTGACACCAAACTTAAAAATTGACTCAAGACTCAAACAAGAAACATGAAATATTTTTTTTTTTTGGTTTTATGAATTTATAAACCTTTTTTTATATTTTTTTATATTTTTCGAAAATTATTTGAAAAAGAAAAATAAGGATTCCAAAATTTTTAATATGAATTCCAAGAATCTTGCACTCTTAGTCTAAAGCTCCAATCTGAGGGTTAGACATGGCTTAATGGCCAGCCAAGCTTTAGAAGATACAAATCAGGCAAACAACAGCTGAAACTTCATCCAACTTCATATACTTATAAGTGGAAGCCTTAGTCCAATAAGACATGGCTTTACAGCCAGCCAGGCTTCAACATGCTTCATGAAACACTAGAATTCATTCTTAAAAATTTTGAAGAACAATATATATTTTTTTTAAAAGATTTATATTTTTTTTTTCGAAAACAAAGGAAAAATTTTTTTGAAAGATTTTTTTGAAAACTTTTTGAAAACAAAATAAGAAGAAAATTACTTAATCTGAGTAACAGGATGAACCGTCAGTTGTCCAAACTCGAACAATCCCCGACAACGGCGCCAAAAATTTGGTGCACGAAATTGTGATCTCAGGCAACGGCGCCAAAAACTCTGTACGCACATCTTAATAAATTGTTTTTCATTCACAACTTCGATACAACTAACCAGCAAGTGCACTGGGTCGTCCAAGTAATAAACCTTATGTGAGTAAGGGTCGATCCCACGGAGATTGTCGGCTTGAAGCAAGCTATGGTCACCTTGTAAATCTCAGTCAGGCGGATATCAAATGGTTATAGTATTTTCGAAAATTATTAATAAATAAATAGAAAATAAAGATAAAAATACCTATGTATATCATTGGTGAGAATTTCAGATAAAGGTATAGAGATGCTTTCGTCCCTCTAAACTTCTGCTTTCCTGCTGTCTTCATCCAATCAGTCCTACTCCTTTCTATGGCTGGCTTTATGTAAGGACATCACCATTGTCAATGGCTACTTTTCATCCTCTCTGTGAAAATGGTCTGATGCACTGTCACTGCATGGCTAATCATCTGGAGGCATCACCGTGGTCAATGGCTGCATCCCATCCTCTTGTGAAAATGGTCCAAATGCTCTGTCACAGCACGGCTAATCATCTGAGGTTCTCGATAATACTGGAATAGGATTCACCCTCCTTTTGCGTCTGTTACTACGCCCAGCACTCGTGAGTTTGACGTTCGTCACAGTCATTCAATCCCAGAGCCCTACTCGGAATACCACAGACAAGGTTTAGACTTTCCAGACTCTCATGAATGCCGCCATCAATCTAGCTTATACCACGAAGATTCTGATTAAGAGATCCAAGAGATAATCATCCAATCTAAGGTGGAACGGAAGTGGTTGTCAGGAACGCGTTCGTGGGGGAATGATGATGATTGTCACGTTCATCACATTCATGTTGAAGTGCGAACGAATATCTTAGAAGCGGAATAAGTTGAATTGAATAGAAAAACAGTAGTACTTTGCATTAATTCATGAGGAACAGCAGAGCTCCACACCTTAATCTATAGAGTGCAGAAACTCTACCGTTTGAAGATACATAAGTGAAAGGTTCAGGCATGGCCGAATGGCCAGCCCCCATAACGTGATCACAGGATCAAAAATACAATCCAGGATGAAAATACAATAGTAAAAGGTCCTATTTATACTAAACTAGTTACTAGGGTTTATAGAAGTAAGTAATTGATGCATAAATCCACTTCCGGTGCCCACTTGGTGTGTGCTTGGGCTGAGCTTTAGCTTTCCACGTGGAGAGGTCATTCTTGGAGTTGAACGCCAGTTTGTAACGTATTTCTGGCGTTCAACTCTGGCTCGTGACGTGTTTCTGGCGTTTAACTCCAGACTGCAGCGTAGAACTGGCGTTCAACGCCCTTTTGCGTCATCTAAACTCGGCCAAAATATCAACTATTATATATTGCTGGAAAGCCCTGGATGTTTACTTTCCAACACAATTAGAAGTGCGCCATTTTGAGTTCTGTAGCTCTAGAAAATCCACTTTGAGTGCAGGGAGGTCAGAATCCAACAGCATCAGCAGTCCTTCTTCAACCTCTGAATCTGATTTTTGCTCAAGTCCCTCAATTTCAGCCAGAAAATACCTGAAATCACAGAAAAACACACAAACTCATAGTAAAGTCCAGAAATGTGAATTTAACATAAAAACTAATAAAAACATCCCTAAAAGTAACTAGATCCTACTAAAAACATACTAAAAACAATGCCAAAAAGCGTATAAATTATCCGCTCATCAGTCTTCTCTAGAATCCTCTTGAGTTCTCTATTAGAGACCTCAACCTATCCACTTGTCTGAGGGTGATAGAGGGTTGCCACTTTATGACAGACTCTATATCTCTGTAGAAGTGAGTCTAGTTGTCTGTTGTAGAAGTGACTTCCTCCATCTCTAATAAATGTCCTTGGGACATGAAACCGGCTGAAAATATATCTCTAGAGAAAGCTCATCACCACTTTGGCATCAATGGTGGCAAAGCCACATCTTCCACCCACTTGCACACATAATCAACTGCCACTAAGATATAAGTATTGGAGTATGATAGTGGAAAAGGTCCCATGAAGTCAATACCCCACACATCAAACAACTCAATCTCAAGAATACCCTGCTGTGGCATCTCATGGATGGCAGGAAGATTCTTAGCTCTCTGACATCTGTCACAGTCCTTCACAAATGAACTTGAGTCCCGAAAGAGAGTCGACTAGTAAAAACTACTCTGAAGGACCTTTGAAGCAGTCCTTTCAATACCAAAGTGGCCTCCATAATCAGAGCCATGACAATGCCAAAGAATTTGCTGTGTTTTCTCATATGAGACACACCTATCGATTGTACCATCTGAGCATCTTTTGAAAAGATAAGGTTCCTCCCAAAAATAGTACTTTGCATCAGTCAGTAGCTTCTTGACCTGTTGTTTATTGTACTCCTTGGGGATGAACTTCATGGCTTTGTAGTTTGCAATGTCTGCAAACCATGGAGCCTGCTGAATGACAAAAAGTTGCTCATTTGGGAATGTCTCAGTCACAGCAGTGGGTGATTGCATTCCTTCCTCAGGTTCAATTCTGGAAAGGTGGTATGCCACTTGATTTTCTGACCCCTTTCTGTCCTTGATCTCAATGTCAAACTCCTGAAGGAGCAGCACCCATCTGATTAATCTTAGTTCAGAGTCTTGTTTGGTTAGAAGGTACTTCAAAGCAGCATGATCATTATAAACAATAACCTTAGAACCAATTAAATAGGACCTAAACTTATCAACAACGTACACAACCGCTAATATTTCTTTTTTTATAGTTGTGTAATTCTTTTGAGTGTCATTTAATACGCGACTAGCATAGTAAATGACGTGCATAAGCTTGCCTTGTCCTTGTCCTAAAACAGCTCCTATAGCATAGTGATGCGTGGCAGAAGTTAACCAATTTAGAGATTTCAATTAAGAGACAGCGTTGCACGTATAGCTCTTAACCGGCTAAGATCTGCCTCACCAATTTAAAAAGGGTTGTCACAAATTTTAGAAAAGAAATACTGGGATTATGAGTCCCAGGTCGTCTCCCAAGGAGTTACAGGAAAGAGTGCTACTTTATTAACTAGGGGTTTTCAGAAAAATTGAGTTTTGATAATGAGTAATTAAAATGATTAAAAATTAAAATAATAAAAATAAACTAAGAATAGTTATTGATACTCTGAATAAAAGGCATTGACAGAGGGAATAATTAAGTGGAACTTCTATCCTTGTTGGGATCTTCTCAAGTGTAGTGTAAAAAGGTTGTTGTTCTCACTCGATTTTCCCTCACTAAATAAGGAAAGGTATGGTGATTAAACTAACTCTTACCCTCAGATCCTAGTCCTCTCCCTTGGGGAGGTCTAGTGTTAGCAGGTATGGAATTAGCTAACAACGTCCAGTTTAACCAAGCACTTGAGCATTCCAACTCAAGTATCGCCTCTTAATCAACCCCATGTCAAGTAGAAATTCTACTCCATTGACATAAAATTAATAATCATAAAGATATGAGAAGACATAATTAATTAAAATAAAATAGAGAATTAAAATTAATTAAAATAAAAATAACTCTATATATTAATAAATTCAAAACGCAACATAATTATCTGAACAAAATCAATGAGTAACTAATTAAAAATAAGGGAATAAAGAAACAAACTAAAGTAATGTTTTCAATGGAGGTAATGACTCTCAGCATCCAAAAATCCAAGAAAAAGCATAAACTATCAATGCAATGCAACTCTCAAAACTCAGATCTAAAACTAAGAGTAATCCTAATGTGATGAATCTGAATGTCTGTGGATGCGTGCTGAGTTTCTGCATGTTCCCTAGGTTTAGTCTGTGTTTCTGGGCCGAAAATTGCGTCAAAAAGCGGCCCGAAATCGCCCCCAGCGTATTCTGTTATTTTTGCAGATCGTACAGGTCACGCGTACGCGTCGTCCATGCGTTCGCATCATTCAGCGATTTTCCTTGTCACGCGTTCGCGTCGTCCACGCGTTTGCGTCATTGCGAATTCTCCATTTCGCGCATTCGTGTGGGCCATGCGCTCGCGTCATTGGTCGCTGGTCATCTCCTTAGTTTCTTGTGTTCTTTCCATTTTTGCAAGCTTCCTCTCCAATTTCCAAGCCATTCATGCCCTATGAAGCCTGAAACACTTAACACACAGATCACGACATCGAATGGGATAAAGGAGAATTAAAATACATAATTAAAGGTCTCTAGAAAGCAAGTTTTCAACCATGTAGTGATTTTGGGAAGGAATTGTAAATACATGCTAATCATATGAATAAGTGGGTAAAGATTTGATAAAACCACACAATTAAACACAATATAAATTATAAAATAATGGTTTATCAACCTCCCCACACTTAAACATTAGCATGTCCTCATGCTTAGTTGAAGGAGATAAAGTAAATGAGTAGGGAAATGTAAAACTCATGAAATGCAATGCAGCATATATATATATATATATATATATATGTAAATACAACTATATGATTCTTGTCTACTTGGTTAAAAGTAAATAAGCTCTTCAAGACAATTATAAATTAGATTTCACTAACTCAATTATATAGTAAATACAGGTAACATTGTAAGAAGATAACTCATGAAAGTAGGGAACATAGAATTAAGCACTGAACCCTTACTGGTAGTCTATGTGCACTCTAATCACTCAAGTGTATAGGGTAATCACTCTACTCTTCTCTAGTGATATTTTCTAAAAGTTGTTCTTCACCTAACCAATCAACAATATTTAACATACCAATGCAAACATCATGAGGTCTTTTCAAGGTTGTAATGGGGCTAAGTTAAGGGTGAGGGTATATGTATATGGCTAAGTGAGCTTTATAAATTGAATCTTTAATTAACCTAAGCTTTCACCTAACATAAATATACTCTATATAACTTTAGAATCATGCCTAGCTACCCATAGTTTTCACTTTTGCATTACATACTCATGCATCAACTTTCTTTTAATTTTTGTTACACATGCATTGATCTTTGAACTTAACTTAACTTGGAATCGGGGTAATTTTGTCTCCATATATTTATTTAAATATATTTTTTTTGAACATGAAAATAAGTATAGCTTATCAATGCACATGGATTTTTAATTTTTATAGTTTCACATGAGTAGGCACCCAAATTCCCATTATTTTATCATGACACATCCCCTTATTAACCCGTATTCCCACAATCTTCCCATACTCAATTAACACACAATTTCTATCTTAAGCTAACCAAAGAATCAATTGGGATATTTAATTGTTTTTCCGCTTAAGGCTAGTAATGTGGTAAAATATAGATTAAATGGGATTAAAAGGCTCAAAGTGGCTGACAAAGGTAATTTAAAGTGTGGGCTTATTTGGGATAAGTGAGCTAAAATCAAACAATGGCCTCAATCATACGCATGCATATAACATATTAAACATTGGACATATAGGATGAAACAAAATAGAGATCACAATCATAAAGAAGTAAACACACAAGAATAAAATATTTATGGTTAAATAATGTAACCATGTAATTAAGCTCAAATCTCACAGGTTGTGTGTTCTTAGCTTTTTAAACTATGTTCCAAATACAACTTCAAACAAGTTTTAACAAAAAGGTTTTGATTTAAATTAGTGAAATATTTCAAAAAGTAAGGTCTTAGAAGAAACTTATTGTTTTCAATCAAGTAGAGCATGCAGGTGAATAACCTATTTCTATGCAATCTATCCTATTCTACAAAAGAAAAATTAACTAAATATCCTATTTTACTGGTGTTTAAGGAAAAGAAATTACCTCCGAAAGTCAGGTACTGACCGACCTCCCCACACTTAAGGCTTTGCACCATCCTCGGTACCATCTGTCAGAAACAAAGGAGGGCTGGTAGCAGCATCTCCACCATCGGGATCGTCATGGCTCCCTGTGCTGGTAAATGAAGTGGATTCCGAGGTGTCTGGATCTTTGTAGTTTCCCAAAAGTAGTTCCTTGAGGTAAGTGAATCGGCGCTTATTACGACGCTCTCTTAGCTTTGCTTTGTGTTCCTGCCGATCCAACCTTTCAAGTGTCTGATGGAGTAGTTAGTGTGTTATAGGTGCTTGTGGTGTTGAAGGAGGAATGTTTTCAGCCGATTCTGTAGGCTGGCTTTTAGTGGCTACTGGTGGTCTGATATATTTCCCGTTAGGGACGTACTGATCATCCCGTGGGAGTATGGCTTTGGTGTCCCCAGCTCTGTAGGAGACTCTGGCTGCCGAGACGAGATCTGAAACCAAGGCGGGTGATAAGCCATTATTTTATGGTTTATCTTGTACTCAATTGAGTGGATTTTATCAACTCTTTACCCACTTATTCATAATATTTGCATGGTTTTATATTTCCTTCCTGATTTTGTGCTATGATTGAAAACATGCTTCTTTGATCTTATATTTGCTTATTATTAATCCTCTCTTATTATCATTAGATGCCTTGATATGTGAGTTAAGTGATTTCAGATATTATAGGGCAGGAATGACTTGGAGGATGGAAAGGAAGCATGCAGAAGTGGAAGGAATACAAGAAAATGAAGAAGTTGCTAAGCTGTCCAGCCTGACCTCTTCGCACTCAAACGACTATAACTTTAGCTACAGAGGTCCAAACAATGCGGTTCTAGTTGCGTTGGAAAGCTAACGTCCGGGGCTTCGATTTGATATATAATATGTTATAGTTTCTCTGATGCTAGGTGATGCGATCGCGTGATCCATGCGGCCGCGTTGCAGTGACGGAAATCCAGCGTGATTGAATTCGAGACCAGCGAATTCTGGGCTGTTTTCGACCGAATTTGCGGCCCAGAAAACACATATTAGAGGTTATAAAGTGGGGGAATGCATCCATTCATGGGGAGGCTTTCACATTCATAATTTTAGGAGTAGATGTAGTTTTTAGAGAGAGAAAGGTTCTCTCCTCTCTCTTAGGATTAGGATTTAGGACTTCTCTTAGTTTTAGGAGTGACTCTCAATCCCAAGTTCTTTATTTTTATTTATTTTTCCAATTGGCTTATGAACTTTTCCATGTTAGATTTTACTATTCTGAATGTATTTTATTTGAGGTATTCCAGATATTTATGATTTTAATTTAGCTTTCTACATTCTTGGCTTTGGTTAAGGTAATTGGTAACGCTTGAGCTGTCAAATAAAACAGTGGTTGAAATTGGCAGATTCTGATTGAACTAGGATTGCTCTAAAGCTAGTCTCTCCAAAGGAGTTGACTAGGACTTGAGAATCAAGCCAATCAGCCCACTTAACTTTCCTTTGTTTAGTAAAGGCTGACCAAGTGGGATTAAAATCTAATTCTCATCACAATTGATAAGGATAGGACTTCCAGTTCTTATACTTTGCCAAGAGTTTATTTTATAGTTATTTATTTATCTTATTCTTCTTATGCAACATACTGCTTCCTTACTTTCTAAAACCCCTAATTTACAAGACTCATAACCAATAATAAGAACATACCTCCCTGCAATTCCTTGAGAAGACGACCCGAGGTTTAAATACTCGGTTATCAATTTAAAAGGGGTTTGTTACTTGTGACAACCAAAAACGTTTGTAAGAAAGGTTGATTGCTTGGTTTAGTAACTATACTTACAATGAGAGTTTGCTATAACCTCTAAACCATCAATCTACAGTTCTTCAAAATGGCGCCGTTGCTGGGGAGTTGCAAACGTGTGCCTTATTATTGGTTATTGGAAATATTTAAAAAAAAAAATTCTTATCATTCTTATTTTTAAAAATCAAATATTTTTTTAAAAATCACATCTTTTTCAAAATCTTTTCTTATCCTCTTTCAAAAATTATATCTTTTTCAAAATATTTTCTTTTTATTAGTTTTTATTTTTATTTTCTCCTACTACTATGAATTCTCACCCCTTTGGCTATGAGTCTGGTTATAATTATGTTGCAGGAAGAGGAAATTATAATGACAACATGCACCATGGTTGGAACAATCAAAGATGGGAGGAGCCACAAGGATTTGATCAACCCTCATGGCAACAACCACCTCCAATGGACTATCAACAACCATTCCGTGATGCATATCGGGGCAATGGCTATGGTGAGTGCTCTTTTGATTATCAACAACCACCACCATACGCCTATGAACCCCCTCCTCAACATAACTTTGGACCACCAAACTCACAAGCCCCTTTCCGCCATTCACCTCCATATGACCCTAACCCTCAACCACCATACCAAGCACCTTATGAGCCATATGAACCATATATAGAACCACCCCAATTCCAACCCAATTACTCACAAGAACCACCACTTCAATATTCACCATCTCTATATCCATCAAACCAAGAGCACTATGATCCTATTTATGAAAGCCGAGTGCATCAAGAGACAACGGATCGTTTCAAGGAAACAGTGGATCGATTTCAAGCAACCATTCGTCAATTGGAGCAAGCAGTAATCCAATGGGTTTCTAGATGCTCAAACATTCAAGGACCAACCACAGCCCCATGTGGACAATTTCATGAAGAGCGTAGTATGAAGGAGATACTAGAGACTCTAGTGGACAAGATAGAGCATGAATTCATACTAGAACAAGCAGAAGAAGCTGTCATCGTTCAAGAAGAAGAGTTGGTTGAAGACTTAGGAGATGCAGAACCTCCATGGGAAAGTCCCGTCATAGAACCCCCTTCCAAGACATTTAAAATTGATGCTGAGGAGGGTGTACAACCTCCAAGGCATATCACAGTTGAAGACTTGGAAGAGGTTGATCAAGTGATGGAGATTCAAGAAGAAGAAGCACAACCTCCCATGCCCTTGGAAAGCAATGAAGAGAAGATTGAATTGGAAGAAAGCTACCAAGAGGAAGAGGTTGAAATTGAAGAAGCTTGCAAAGAGGTTGTAATTATCAGAGAAGAGCACAAGGGAGTAGAGCTTGCAATTTCATTAAAAATACCTCCCCCTAAGTTGGCATCATCCTTCACAACATTCAAGTGGGTAAAATTCATATCCCTTAGCTTTCTAATCCCACTTGAATATGGGCTACTGGAGATGGATGGTCAACTTAGAGCTCTTTGTAGCATTAAGAGTAAGAGGAAGATGGCCAGTGGTAAGAATTATCCTGCAAGGTTCATTATGGCTGGAAGCTTTAAGTTTAAACGCAAAGGTTGGTGTAAAGCTCAATTGAATGGGTCTAGGAAGTTGTTTAGACGCTTCAGTGAGAATTCTAAAGCTGATGCACCCGGATGGAATCATGATAATCAACAAGAAGACGGGTGCAAAAGTAAGATTTGGGACCCCAGAATTCATTCTGGCAATCAAACTCTCGGGGCCTTGTCACATGCTTTAACTTGCTTGAAGGCTTTCTGCGCCTAGTTTGGGATCCCGGAGGCCATTGGAATTACAATCATTGGTGGAGATTCCTGGATGAGTTCAAGCACAAGCCACCATAACAGGGAGCTCACCAAATGTCCAACTTAAGGACTTTAACTAAAAGTGCTAGATGGGAGACAACCCATCATGGTATAATCGTTCCTTTTTCATTTTTATTTTGTTTTATTTGTTTTTGAGTTTTATTTTATTTTGTTATATTGAACCTGGAGTTTTGCATCACATTCATATTAACATTACATTCTGCATTTTTTTAGAATAAAAAAAAAAAATGCACGCGACGCGGCAGCGTCGCTGACGCGTCCGCGTCACTAGTGCGTTGGGAAGAAAAGAATATGAACAGAGAGTTACGCAGGAGCAGGGCTGGAGGCATGCCAATGGCACAAACTGTCCCACGCGATTGCGTCGCCGACGCGACCGCGTCATATGGGAATAATGGCCTCCCACGCGACCGCGTGCCCCACGTGGCCGCGTGACCAGGATTTCGACGTAAAAAGGTGTATGGCCGAAAGTTGAGCTGGAGTTGGGCTGGACTCGTGCTGGAAGCCCATGCCTCACCATGCGAACGCGTGCCCCACGCGTCCGCGTCGTTTTTAAAAGATGGCCATTCACGCGATCGCGTCACCCAGATTTTTGGCAAAAGAGTTTTGAACAGAGAGTTGCGCGACCGCGAGGCTACACTCGCGCCAATCGCACAAAACAGGTCACGTGATCGCGTGACCCACGCGTCCGCGTCACTTGACCTTGTCACGCACCACGCGACCGCGTCACTCACGCGTCCGCATCACAAGCGGCACACAGAATATCCAGATCAGCCAATTTTCTTATCTTTTCTTCTCTAATCCTTATTTTTCTTATCTTTTCTTATTTCTTTCTTCTTCCTTTCTTATCTTCTTTCCCTTCTCATTCTTCTTATTTTTCTTTTTATTTTATTTTAATTTATTTGCATACTTTCATTCATTGCATTATTTTTATTGGTGTTAGAAATTTCTTTGGGTCATTATTTCTATATTTTACTTGTGGATTATTAGAGGAATTATTTGACAATTATATATGTTTTTATTTTTAAAGGGTTGCTTGCATGTTTAATTTGTTATTTTCATTATATTATTTACCATGCATGCTATGTGTTTGTGAAAACGCCCGTATGGCATTGTGCACTGCTTTTCAGTATCTTTTATCCTAGTACTCTGAATGCCTGCTTTTCACAAAACCCTTTTTCATATCATATTCATTCAATATAATTGTCATTACAAACATGTTGCTAGTTTGAAAGACTTGGTAATCTAACTTGGACATTGAATGCTTGATCTATGCTACTCATGCCTTTGCTTGCATGCCAATAAACACCTTGCATTCAATTGTTATCATATGCACTAGCTATTTTCCATTGTTGGCTTTTCACATGTACTCGCGAGCATGTGTTAATGTCAGTTATATCTTATTGTGGATTGATTACCACCTTTCCCGCTCTCTTCCTTGCTCTAACCCTTAGCTTTAAAAGTCACTTTCTTTTTCCCTTTTCAGGATGGCCACCAAGAAGGGTGAAGAGAAAGCTACCCCCAAACTACCGGCAAGGAAAGGAACAAAACGAGCCCCAGCTGAGGAACCACAACCCCCACCACTTGCAAATCTCAGCATGCACGGAGGACGGTGCAATCTTTAAGTGTGGAGAGGTCGATACCGATCTCCATGGGTTAGTATTTTCTTCTCAAACACCAATATTTTATTTTTCTTGTTAATTGTTGTATTTGCATGCTTGATTGCATGATTATTTGATTTTCTTTTTTTGCATATTTTACCACTTGGTTGAAGTAATATTTTCTTTTTCAAGAAAATTTTTAGAGAATTTCACTAATTTGAATAAAATTTAATGTTACACTTGTTTGAAGAGATATTATACGGGAACATGGTTTAGAACTCGAACACACAAAACCTGTGAGATTTTTGAGCCTATTTGAATTGGTTGCATTTTATCAACCAATATTTTATTTTTAGTGTGTATTTTTCTCTCTAAAATTGTGATCTTTGTCTTGCTTAATTCTATATTTCCATGGTTTGATGTATGCATGCACCTTTATGATTGAGGCCTTTGTTTTACTAAGCTTACATACCCATATGGCCTTACCTTTCATTATCCCTTCCAAACCAATTTTGAGCTTATTGTACCCCTTTGTTCTTTTTATTTATCACATCATTAACTCTAAGCGAAAAACAATATTGTCCTTAATTTGAATCCTTGGTTAGCTTAGACTAGTGAGAGTGCTCATGAATTAAGTGTGGGAAAAAGTGGGTTTGGAAATATTTGGTTTAAGAATTGGGTGTTATATATCTTTATGAAAATGTGAAAGAAATGTTTAGGACATGTTCATGCATTCAATAAATTAATCATATGCATTGAGAAAAACAAAAGAAAAAAAAAATATATATATATATAAAAGAGAGAGAAAAAGAAAAGAAAAAGTGCAAATAAGAGAAAGGGGACAAAATGCCCCAAAGTAAGTGGTGAAAGCAATGCATATGAGTTGTACTTGAAATTAGAATGCATGAATATGTGAAAAACATGGTTAATGGACAGTTAGCTTTTATATTATGATTACATGGACTGTCTAAAGTTAGGTGGAAAGTTTTAAGTTAATTAAGGATTCAGATTTTAGTCCACTTGACCAAATACAATCCTACCTTGACCCTAACCCCATTACAACCCTTAAAAGACCTCTTGATATGTGTATCTGTACATTAAATTTATGTTGACTGTTAGATGAAGAGCAATCCTTAGAAAGCAAGGTTAGTAGAAGAATTGAGAGAATCGAACCGTAAACACCTGAGTGATTAGAGTGTATACACTACTAGTAAGGGTTCGATACTCAATTCCTTGTTCCCTGCTTTCATGAGCTGTCTTCTTACAAGTTCACTTGCTTTTTATTGTATGATTTGAATTAGTGGAAATTGGTTTGTATTTGTTTTGGAGAACTTATTTACTCTTAAGCAAGTAAGTAAAAGTATTTAGCATGTAGTTGCATTCATAGGTTGCATTTCATACCATTCCTCTTCATCTTTATAGCTTCTCTTGAGCTTAGCATAAGGACATGCTAGTGTTTAAGTGTGAGGAGGTTGATAAACCACTATTTTATGATTTATCTTGTGCTCAATTGAGTGGATTTTATCAACTCTTTACCCGCTTATTCATAATATTTGCATGGTTTTATATTTCCTTCCTGATTTTGTGCTATGATTGAAAACATGCTTCTTTGAACTTATATTTGCTTATTATTAATCCTCTTTTATTATCATTAGATTCCTTGATATGTGTGTTAAGTGATTTCAGATATTATAGGGCAGGAATGACTTGGAGGATAGAAAGGAAGCATGCAAAAGTGGAAGGAATACAAGAAGATGAAGAAGTTGCTAAGCTGTCCAGCCTGACCTCTTCGTACTCAAACGGCTATAACTTTAGCTACAGAGGTCCAAACAACGCGGTTCTAGTTGCGTTGGAAAGCTAACGTCCGGGGCTTCGATTTGATATATAATATGTTATTGTTCCCCTGATGCTAGGCGGCGCGATTGCGTGATTCATGTGGCCGCGTCGCAGTGACGGAAATCCAGCGTGATTGAATTCGAGACCAGCGATTTCTGGGCTGTTTTCGACCCAGTTTGCGGCCCAGAAAATACAGATTAGAGGCTATAAAGTGGGAAAATTCATCCATTCATGGGGAGGCTTTCACATTCATAATTTTAGGAGTAGATGTAGTTTTTAGAGAGAGAGGTTCTCTCCTCTCTCTTAGGATTAGGATTTAGGACTTCTCTTAGTTTTAGGAGTGACTCTCAATCCTAGGTTCTTTATTTTTATTTATTTTTCCAATTGGCTTATGAACTTTTCCATGTTAGATTTTACTATTTTGAATGTATTTTATTTGAGGTATTCTAGATATTTATGATTTTAATTTAGCTTTCTACATTCTTGGCTTTGGTTAAGGTAATTGGTAACGCTTGAGCTGTCAAATAAAACAGTGGTTGAAATTGGCAGATTCTGATTGAACTAGGATTGCTCTAAAGCTAGTCTCTCCAAAGGAGTTGACTAGGACTTGAGAATCAAGCCAATCAGCCCACTTAACTTTCCTTTGTTTAGTAAAGGCTGACCAAGTGGGATTAAAATCCAATTCTCATCACAATTGATAAGGATAGGACTTTCAGTTCTTATACTTTGCCAAGAGTTTATTTTATAGTTATTTATTTATCTTATTCTTCTTATGCAACATACTTCTTCCTTACTTTCTAAAACCCATAATTTACAAGACTCATAACCAATAATAAGAACATACCTCCCTGCAATTCCTTGAAAAGACGACCCGAGGTTTAAATACTTGATTATCAATTTAAAAGGGGTTTGTTACTTGTGACAACCAAAAATGTTTGTAAGAAAGGTTGATTTCTTGGTTTAGTAACTATACTTACAACGAGAGTTTGCTATAACCTCTAAACCATCAATCTTCAGTTCTTCAAAATGGCGCCGTTGCTGGGGAGTTGCAAACGTGTGCCTTATTATTGGTTATTGTAAATATTTTAAAAAAAAAAATTTCTTATCATTCTTATTTTTAAAAATCAAATATTTTTTTAAAAATCACATCTTTTTCAAAATCTTTTCTTATCCTCTTTCAAAAATTATATCTTTTTCAAAATATTTTCTTTTTATTAATTTTTATTTTTATTTTCTCCTACTACTATGAATTCTCGCCCCTTTGGCTATGAGTCTGGTTATAATTATGTTGCAGGAAGAGGAAATTATAATGACAACATGCACCATGGTTGGAACAATCAAAGATGAGAGGAGCCACAAGGATTTGATCAACCCTCATGGCAACAACCACCTCCAATGGACTATCAACAACCATTCCGTGATGCATATCGAGGCAATGGCTATGGTGAGCGCTCTTTTGATTATCAACAACCACCACCATACGCCTATGAACCCCCTCCTCAACATAACTTTGGACCACCAAACTCACAAGCCCCTTTCCGCCATTCACCTCCATATGACCCTAACCCTCAACCACCATACCAACCACCTTATGAGCCATATGAACCATATATAGAACCACCCCAATTCCAACCCAATTACTCACAAGAACCACCACTTGAATATTCACCATCTCCATAACCATCAATCCAAGAGCACTATGATCCTATTTATGAAAGCCGAGTGCATCAAGAGACAACGGATCATTTCAAGGAAACAGTGGATCGATTTCAAGCAACCATTCGTCAATTGGAGCAAGCAGTAATCCAATGGGTTTCTAGACACTCAAACATTCAAGGACCAACCACAGCCCCATGTGGACAATTTCATGAAGAGTGTAGCATGAAGGAGATACTAGAGACTCCAGTGGACAAGACAGAGCATGAATTCATACTAGAACAAGCAGAAGAAGCTGTCATCGTTCAAGAAGAAGAGTTGGTTGAAGACTTAGGAGATGCAGAACCTCCATGGGAAAGTCCAGTCATAGAACCCCCTTCCAAGACATTTGAAATTGATGCTGAGGAGGGTGTACAACCTCCAAGGCATATCACAGTTGAAGACTTGGAAGAGGTTGATCAAGTGATAGAGATTCAAGAAGAAGAAGCACAACCTCCCATGCCCTTGGAAAGCAATGAAGAGAAGATTGAATTGGAAGAGAGCAACCAAGAGGAAGAGGTTGAAATTGAAGAAGCTTGCAAAGAGGCTGTAATTATCAGAGAAGAGCACAAGGGAGTTGAGCTTGCAATTTCATTAAAAATACCTCCCCCTAAGTTGCCGTCATCCTTCACAACATTCAAGTGGGTAAAATTCATATCCCTTAGCTTTCTAATCCCACTTGAATATGGGCTACTGGAGACGGATGGTCAACTTAGAGCTCTTTGTAGCATTAAGAGTAAGAGGAAGATGGTTATTGGTAAGAATTATCCTGCAAGGTTCATTATGGCTGGAAGCTTTAAGTTTAAATGCAAAGGTTGGTGTAAAGCTCAATTGAATGGGTCTAGGAAGTGGTTTGGACGCTTCAGTGAGAATTCTAAAGCTGAACCACCCGGATGGAATCATGATAATCAACAAGAAGACGGGTGCAAAAGCAAGATTTGGGACCCCGGAATTCATTCTGGCAATCAACACTCTCGGGGCCTTGTCACATGCTTTTACTTGCTTGAAGGCTTTCTACGCCTAGTTTGGGATCCCGGAGGCCATTGGAATTACAAATATTGGTGGAGATTCCTGGATGAGTTCAAGCACAAGCCACCATAACAGGGAGCTCACCAAATGTCCAACTTAAGGACTTTAACTAAAAGTGCTAGGTGGGAGACAACCCACCATGGTATAATCGTTTCTTTTTCATTTTTTTTAGTTTTATTTGTTTTTGAGTTTTATTTTATTTTGTTATATTGAACTTGGAGTTTTGCATCACATTCATATTAACATTACATTCTGCATTTTTTTCAGAATAATAAAAAAAAAAAAACGCACGCGACGCGGCAGCGTCACTGACGCGTCCGCGTCACTAGTGCGTTGGGAAGAAAAGAATATGAACAGAGAGTTACGCAGGAGCAGGGCTGGAGGCGTGCCAATTGCACAAACTGTCCCACGCGATCGCGTCGCTGACGCGACTGCGTCATATGGGAATAATGGCCTCCCACGCGACCGCGTGCCCCACGCGGCCGCGTGACCAGGATTTCGACGTAAAAAGGTGTATGGCCGAAAGTTGAGCTGGAGTTGGGCTGGACTCGTGCTGGAAGCCCAAGCCTCATGATGAGTGGATATTTTATACGCTTTTAGGGGTTAATTTCATATAGTTTTTAGGATATTTTAGTTAGTTTTTAGTTTAATTCTATTAGTTTTTAGGAAAAATTCATATTTCTGGACTTTACTATGAGTTGTGTGTTTTTCTATAATTTTAGGTATTTTTCTGGCTGAAATTGAGGGAGCTGAGCAAAAATCTGATTCAGGCTGAAAAAGGACTGCTGATGCTGTTGGATTCTGACCTCCTTGCACTCGAAGTGGATTTTCTGGAGCTACAGGACTCGAAATGGCGCGCTTCCAATTGCGTTGGAAAGTAGACATCCTGGGCTTTCCAGCAATATATAATAGTCCATACTTTGCACGAGGATAGATGACGTAAACTGGCATTCAACGCCAGTTCTCTGCCCAATTCTGGCGTCCAGCGCCAGAAAAGGATCAAAAGTTGGAGTTCAACGCCAGAAATGGACCCAAACCTGGCGTTGAACGCCCAAAACAGCCTTATGCACGTGAATTTCTTAAGTCTCAGCCCCAGCACACACCAAGTGGGCCCCAGAAGTGGATCTCTGCACCATCTATCAGAGTTTACTCATTTTCTGTAAACCTAGGCTACTAGTTTAGTATTTAAACAACTTTTAGAGACTTATTTTACATCTCATGACATTTTAGATCTGAACTTTGTACTCTTTGACGGCATGAGTCTCTAAACCCCATTGTTGGGGGTGAGGAGCTCTGCTGTGTCTCGATGAATTAATGCAAGTATTTCTGTTTTCCATTCAAACACGCTTGTTGCTATCTAAGATGTTCATTCGCGCTTAACTGTGATGAAGGTGATGATCCGTGACACTCATCACCTTCCTCAAACCATGAACGTGTGCCTGACAACCACCTCCGTTCTATATATCCGATTGAATGAGTATCTCTTAGATCTCTTAATTAGAATCTTCGTGGTATAAGCTAGAACTCATGGCAGCATTCATGAGAATCCGGAAAGTCTAAACCTTGTCTGTGGTATTCTGAGTAGGATTCAATGATCGAATGACTGTGACGAGCTTCAAACTCGCGAGTGCTGGGCGTTAGTGACAGATGCAAAAGGACGAAGAATCCTATTCCAGTATGATCGAGAACTGACAGATGATTAGCCGTGCTGTGACAGAGCATGTGAGCATATTCTTCACTGAGAGGATGGGATGTAGCCATTGACGACGGTGACCCCCTACATACAGCTTGCCATAGGAGGACGTGCGTGCGTGAATCAGAAGACAGAGGAAAGCAGAGATTCAGAAAACAAAGCATCTCCAAAACTCCAACATATTCTCCATTACTGCATAACAAGTAACCTTTAATTTATGCTCCCTTGGTTATTCGCAATTCAACTGATAAACATAATTGACTTCCTGACTAAGATTTACAAGATAACTATAGATTGCTTCAAACCAACAATCTCCGTGGGATTCGACCCTTACTCACGTGAGGTATTACTTGGATGACCCAGTGCACTTGCTGGTTAGTGGTACGAGTTGTGAAAAGTGTGATTCACAATTCGTGCACCAAGTTTTTGGCGCCGTTGCCGGGGATTGTTCGTGTTTGGACAACTAACGGTTTATTTTGTTGCTTAGATTAGGAAAAATTTTTCTTTTTTGGTTTAGAGTCTTTTATTATTTATCCCTTGTTAAAACACTTTAAATTTATAGCTCAATTAGTTAGAACGTGGTGTTTATGTTCATGGTAATTGGCTATCATATTTTTAAAATCTTTTTCAAAAATATTTTTTTCTATTAAATCCTGTGCCAAACTTTAAGTTTGGTGTTTTCTTGTTGATTTTTCAAAAAAAAAAAATTTCAAAAATTTATTTTGGTTTTCTAAAAAAATTTTAAGTTTGGTGTTCTTCCTTTGTGTTCTTGTGTTCTTGTGAGTCTTCAAAGTGTTCTTGAGTTTTCCTTGTGTCTTGATCTTAAAATTTTTAAGTTTGGTGTTCCTTGGTGTTTTCCCCCCAAAAATTTTTGAAAACAAGGAGTATTAGATCTAAAAATTTTAAATCTTGTGCTATCTTATTGTTTTTCTCTCTCTTCTTAAAATTTAAAAATATTTTTTCTCTCTATTTTAAAGCATCTTTTTCGAAAATCAATTTTTAAAATTCAGATTTTTTTTAAACTTCCTAACCACTTTCTTTCTCCTCAATTTTTCGAAAATCTTCACCCACTTTTATTTATTTTTATTTTATTTTCAAAATAAATTAATAAATAAATAAATAAAAATATTTTCTCTACTTTACATCATCTCCCTTTCTCCATCATGGACCTAAGCAGAAATGAACAGTCCAGGAGGACTCGGGGGTCATATTCTAACCCCTCTACTGCTTCATATGGGAGTAGTATCTGCATACCCTCCATTGGAGTCAGTAGCTTTGAGTTGAATCCTCAGCTCATTATCATGGTGTAGCAAAGTTGCCAGTATTCCGGTCTTCCACAGGAAGAACCTACAGAGTTTTTGGCACAATTTTTACAAATTGTTGACACAATACATGATAAAGAAATAGATCAGGATGTCTACAGACTATTACTGTTTCCATTTGCTGTAAAAGATCAAGCTAAGAGGTGGTTAAATAACCAACCTAAGGCCAGCATAAGGACATGGAAACAGCTGACAGAAAAATTCCTGAATCAATACTTTCCCCCAAAACGGATGACACAGCTAAGGCTGGACATCCAAGGCTTTAAACAAGGAGATAATGAATCTCTTTATGATGCCTGGGAGAGATACAGAGAGATGCTAAGAAAATGCCCCTCTGAAATGTTTTCAGAGTGGGTTCAGTTAGACATCTTCTACTATGGGCTTGCAGAAGGAGCTCAAATATCTCTAGATTACTCAGCTGGTGGATCTATCCACATGAGAAAGACAATTGAAGAGGCTCAAGAGCTCATTGATACAGTTGCCAGGAATCAGCATCTGTACCTAAGCAGTGACCCTTCCATGAAAGAAGAGGTTAAAACAGCAACTGCTGAACTCAGTCCTGTGAAACAAGCTGCTGAATTCAATCAGCAATTGGACTTCCTAACAAAGCAATTAGCCGAATTCAAAGATAGACTACAAGAGACAAGGATGGCTAATATACATATGGAAGAACAGTTTAAGCAAACAAAGCAGTAGCTGTCAAGACAAATAACAGAAGAATGCCAAGCAGTTCAATTAAGAAGTGGGAAAACATTAAATACCCCACCTCAAGGCAGCAAAAAGCTAAGGAATGAGCAAACCACCCAAAAGTCACCTGAGGACAGTAAGAGCCCAGGGAAAAATAATTCTGGCACTAAAATGCCAGAAAATTGGTGGAAGGCTGGCGCTGAACGCCCAGACCATGCCCAAAACTGGCGTTCAACGCCAGAAACAAGGCAAAACTGGCGTTCGACGCCAGAAATGGGCAAGGATCTGGCGTTGAACGCCCAAACTGGGCAAGATCTGGCGCTGAACGCCCAAAATGGGCACAATTCTGGCGTTCAGACACCAGGAACAGACAAGGAGTTGGCATCTAACGTCATTCCAGTTTCTAACTCTAGCACTCAATTGCCAGTGAGGGATTAGACACACACAAATGCTGATAACAACCCCTCTAAAAAGGCTTCTTCAACCACTTCTGTAGGCAATAAACCTGCAGCAACTATGGTTGAGGAATATAAAGCCAAGATACCTTATCCTCAAAAACTCCGGAAAGAGGAACAGGATAAGCAATTTGCTCGCTTTGTAGATTATCTCAGGACTCTTGAAATAAAGATTCCATTTGCAGAAGCACTCGAGCAAATACCTTCTTATGCCAAGTTCATGAAAGAGATCTTGAGTCATAAAAAGGATTAGAGAGAAATAGAAAGAGTTCTCCTCACTGAAGAATGCAGTGCAGTCATTCTGAAGAGCTTTCCTAAAAAGCTTAAAGACCCTGGGAGTTTTCTGATACCATGCATATTAGAAGGTAATTGCACCAAGACAGCCTTATGCGATCTTGGGGCAAGCATCAACTTAATACCTGCATCCACTATCAGAAAGCTTGGCTTAACTGACGAAGTTAAACCGACCCGGATATGTCTCCAACTTGCTTATGGCTCCACTAAATACCCATCAGGCGTGATTGAAGACATGATTGTCAGGGTTGGGCCATTCGCCTTTCCCACTAACTTTGTTGTGCTGGAAATGGAGGAGCACAAGAGTGCTACTCTCATTCTAGGAAGACCCTTCCTAGCAACTGGACGATCCCTCATTGACGTCCAACAGGGGGAAATAACCCTGAGAGTCAATGATGATGAGTTCAAGTTGAACGCTGTCAAAGCCATGCAGCATCCAGACACATCAACAGACTGCATGAAAGTTGATCTTATTGACTCTTTGGTAGAAGAGATCAACATGGCTGAGAGTCTCGAATCAGAGTTGGAACATATCTTTAAAGATGTTCAGCCTGATTTGGAGGACTCAGAGGACATGAAAGAGCCTCTGAAATTTCTTCTGGAAGAGAAAAAACCTCCTAAACCCGAGCTCAAGCCATTACCACCATCCTTGAAATATGCATTTCTGGGAGAAGGTGATACTTTTTCAGTGATTATAAGCTCTGCTTTAAATTCACAGGAAGAGGAAGCACTTATTCAAGTGCTAAGGACACACAAGACAGCTCTTGGGTGGTCCATAGGTGACCTTAAGGGCATAAGCCCAGCTAGATGCATGCACAAAATCCTATTGGAGGATAATGCCAAACTAGTGGTTCAACCACAGAGGCGGCTAAATCCAGCCATGAAGGAAGTAGTGCAGAAAGAGGTCACCAAATTACTAGAGGCTGGGATTATTTATCCTATTTCTGATAGCCCCTGGGTGAGCCCTGTCCAAGTCGTCCCAAAAAAGGGAGGCATGACAGTGATTCATAATGAAAAGAATGAACTGGTTCCTACGAGAACAGTTACAGGGTGGCGCATGTGTATTGACTACAGACGGCTCAATACAGCCACCAGAAAGGATCATTTTCCTTTACCATTCATAGACCAGATGCTAGAAAGACTGGCAGGTCATGATTATTACTGTTTTTTGGATGGCTACTCAGGCCATAACCAGATTACAGTAGATCCCCAGGATCAAGAAAAAACAACATTCACATGTCCATCTGGAGTGTTTGCTTATAGAAGGATGCCATTTGGGTTGTGTAATGCGCCTGCAACCTTCCAGAGATGCATGCTCTCTATTTTCTCTGATATGGTGGAAAAATTTCTGGAGGTCTTCATGGATGACTTCTCAGTATATGGAGACTCATTTAGCTCCTGTCTGGATCACCTGAAACTTGTTCTGAAAAGATGCCAAGAGACCAACCTAGTTTTAAACTGGGAAAAATGTCACTTCATGGTGACTGAGGGGATTTTCCTTGGGCATAAAATCTCAAACAAGGGAATAGAGGTGGATCAAGCAAAAATAGAGGTAATTGAAAAATTACCACCACCTGCCAATGTTAAGGCAATCAGAAGCTTTCTGGGGCATGCAGGATTCTATAGGAGGTTTATAAAGGTTTATAAAGGTTTATAAAGGTTTATAAAGGTTTATAAAGGATTATATTGTCATTAGCTTGACATCCTTCGATTCCTTTCAAGAAGGCTGTAGGTTCTGGACCTCTTTTTCCTTATCCCATTGTCCTCCCAAGTACAGCTTTGCTCTGTGACCATTTGCTTTGAATTGATTCTTTGTTGCTTCATCTAGCAGTTCAATGCTCCCATAAGGAAAAACCTTTGTCACCAAGTATGGACCAGTCCACTTTGACTTCAGTTTGCCAGGGAAAATCTTAAGCCTTGAATTATACAGGAGCACTTGCTGTCCTGGCTTGAATTCCTTCTTTGTGATTTTTTTGTCATGCCACCTCTTAGCTCTTTCCTTGTATATCTTAGCACTCTCATAAGCTTCTATCCTGAATTCATCTAACTCATTTAGTTGCAACAACCTTTTTTCTCCTGCAGCTTGGGAATCAAGGTTGAGGAGTTTAGTGGCCCAAAAAGCTCTGTGTTCAAGCTCTACAGGGAGGTGGCAGGATTTGCCATACAATAGCTGAAAGGGTGACTTGCCAATAGGAGTTTTGAAAGCTGTCCTGTATGCCCATAATGCATCTTCTAGCTTCCTAGCCCAATCTTTTCTTGTGCTTCCTACTGTTTTCTCTAGGATCTTCTTTAACTCCCTATTTGCTAGTTCAGCCTGGCCATTAGTCTGAGGGTGGTAAGGTGTAGCCACTTTATGGATTACTCCATATTTGTGGAGGAGCTTCTCCATCTGTTTGTTGCAAAAGTGACTTCCACCATCACTGATAAGACTCTTGGGCACTCCATATCTTGTGAAAATGTGCTTTTTAAGGAATTGGAGGACAATCTGTGCATCACAAGTGGTCGTAGCTATGGCTTCCACCCACTTTGAGACATATTCCACTGCGACTAGGATATATCTGAAAGAATAGGAAGGGGGAAAGGGCCCCATGAAATCAATTCCCCATAGATCAAATAATTCCAGTTCCAAGATGAAATTTTGAGGCATCTCATTCCTTCTTGTTAATCCTCCTGCTTTCTGGCATTCATTACATTGGTGGACATATTCTCTGGCATCCTTGAAAATAGTTGGCCAATAGAAGCCGCTCTGCAATATCTTTGCAGCTGTCTTCTCTGGGCCAAAGTGTCCACCATAAGCTGAACCATGACAGTGCCACAGGATATCCCTCATTTCACTCTCAGGGACACACCTTCTAATTACTCCATCAGAACATCTCTTGAACAGGAAGGGTTCATCCCATAAGAATTTCTTTCCCTCATTGATTAACTTCTTCACTTGTTGCTTAGAAAAGTCTTGAGGTATCTTTCTTCCCACCTTGTAGTTTGCTATGTCAGCAAACCAGGGTGCTTGCTGGATCTGCAAAAGGTGCTCATCTGGGAAGCTTTCGTTCATGGGCTGAGATGCTTGTTGAATTGTTTCATGTGGTAGCCTCGACAAATGGTCAGCAACCCGGTTTTCAGTGCCCTTCCTGTCTCTTACCTCAATGTCAAACTCTTGTAAGAGCAATATCCACCTGATAAGTCTTGGTTTAGCATCCTGTTTTGACATCAAATACTTAAGTGCAGCATGGTCAGTATAAACCACAACTTTGGATCCTATTAAGTATGATCTAAACTTATCAAAAGCATAAACTACAGCTAGCAACTCCTTCTCCGTTGTGGTGTAATTTCTTTGGGCCTCATTCAACACTTTACTTGCATAATATATGACATGATGTAAGTTGCCCTTCTTTTGCCCAAGTACAGCACCAATTTCAAGGTCACTTGCATCACACATGAGTTCAAAGGGTAACTCCCAATCCGGAGGTGTGATGATTGGTGTTGTTGTGAGTTTGTTTTTTAAAGTTTCAAAGGCTTGATGGCAGTTTTTATCAAAAATAAAAGGGTTATCAAGCATTAGTAGATTACTCAAAGGTTTAGCTATTTTTGAAAAATCCTTGATAAACCTTCTATAAAATCCGGCATGCCCCAAGAAACTTTTAACAGATTTCACATTAATTGGTGGAGGGAGTTTTTCTATGATTTCAATCTTTGCCTTATCAACCTCTATCCCTTTTCTTGAAACTTTATGGCCAAGAACAATCCCTTCGGGTACCATGAAGTGGCATTTCTCCCAGTTCAAAACTAAATTAGTTTCTTGGCACCGTTTTAAGACAAGGGTTAAATGGTTTAGGCAAGCATTGAAATTATCACCAAAAACAGAGAAGTCATCCATGAAGACTTCTAAAAACTTTTCGACCATATCAGAGAAAATGGAGAGCATACACCTTTGAAATGTGGCAGGGGCGTTGTAGAGCCCAAAGGGCATCCTCCGGTATGCAAAGACTCCAAATGGACATGTAAAGGCAGTTTTCTCTTGGTCATTGGGGTCCACCACGATTTGATTATACCCAGAATATCCGTCCAAAAAGCAATAATAGGCATGGCCGGCCAACCATTCCAGCATCTGATCAATGAATGGGAGAGGGAAATGATCCTTCCTGGTGGCATCATTCAATCTTCTATAGTCTATGCACATCCTCCACCCAGTCACTGTTCTAGTAGGGATCAACTCATTCTTCTCATTAGTGATGACCGTCATTCCTCCTTTCATTGGTACAACTTGAACCGGGCTTACCCATGGGCTGTCAGATATTGGGAAGAATATCCCCGCATTCCACAACTTCATTACTTCCTTCTGGACAACTTCCTTCATTGTGGGATTTAGCCTTCTTTGTGGTTGAACCACTGGTTTGAAATTATCTTCCAAGAGGATCTTATGCATACATACTGCAGGGCTGATTCCCTTCAGGTCATCAATGGTCCATCCTAAAGCATCTTTGTGAGCTTTGAGTACATCAAGAAGTTCTCCTTCTTCCTTCTTTGTCAGGGATGAATTAATGATTACTGGGAAGCTCTCCGATGTGCCAAGGAATGCATATTTGAGATGGGTGGGTAATGGTTTCAGTTCTTGTTTTCGTACTTCTTCCTTCTTGACTTGTTTTTCATCTTGCTCAATGGAAGTCTCAGCTACTTGTTCCTTTGTTGCCCCTTGATTTCCTTCTTGCTCTTGAGGACTTTCTTCCAGAATTTCTTCCACCAAACTCTCTATCATGTCCACTCTCACATAATCCTCTTGCTTAGGAATGTGTTGCATTGACTTGAAGACGTTTATGACCATTTGTTCATTGTGGACCCTGAAGATCATTTCTCCTTTTTCTACATCAATAGTGGCTCTTGCTGTGGCTAGAAATGGCCTTCCTAAAATGATTGAATTGTTTCCTTCCTCTTCAGTATCCAAAATCACAAAATCTGCGGGGAAAATAAACTCCCCAACCTTTACCAACAGATTTTCCACAATTTCAGTGGGTGTTTTGATTGATCTGTCAGCCATAACCAATGACATCCTGGTGGGTTTAAGCTCTTCTATAGCAAGTTTTCTCATCATTGAGAGAGGCATTAAGTTGATGCTGGCACCAAGGTCACATAGAGCTTTGTTGAGAATTATTCTGCCAATGGTGCATGAGACTACAAAGCTTCCTGGATCCTTGAGTTTTGGTGGAATGCCCCTTTGAATCAAAGCACTGCACTCCTCGGTGAGTAACACGGTTTCCTTCTCAAGCCAACTTCTTTTCTTGTTGATAAGCTCCTTCAAAAACTTGGCATACAGAGGCATTTGCTCAAGTGCTTCAGCAAAAGGAATATTGATTTCCAGCTTTTTGAAAGTTTCAAGGAATTTGTGAAAATGCTGGTCCTTGGTTTCTTTGTTGAACTTCTGGGGATATGGCAGTGGAGGCATAAAGGTTTTCTCTACTTGTTGCTTTTGATTCTTGGTTGGCTCTTCAACTGCTTCATTCCCTTTTTTTGGAATTTTTGGTTGTTCCCCCTTTGCTTGAGTTTGCTTTGAGGCTTCCTTGCTTGCCATTGCATCATCATCATTGGCTTCCTCTGTGTGTGTTGGCTGTTCCTCTTCTATTGGTCTTTTGCTGCTCTCTACTTGCTTCTTAGTAGTGTCATTGTTGCTCATCAATGTTCTCCCACTCCTTAATTGTATTGCCTTGCATTCTTCCTTAGGATTTGGGATTGTGTCACTCGGCAGTGAGCTTGAAGGTCTCTCAAGAGAAATCTGCTTGGAGATTTGCCCCATCTGTCTCTCTAGGCTCTTCAGGGATGCTTCCTAATTCTTGGTTACCATTTCTTGGTGTTTCAACATTTTGTCTATTACGGCCTCCAAGTTAGTGATTCTCTGGGCTTCAGGTGATACTTGAGGTGGGTTATGAGATGTGGGTGGTGGATGATAGGCATTTTGGTTGGTGAGTTGGTTATTGGATTGGTACTGGTTGGGGTTGGGGTAGTTATTTTGAGGTTTTCTGTAGGGGTTTTGGTTAGTCTGCTGCTGGTTATGGTTTTGGTTGCTTCTTGGGTTGTTTTGATTTGAGTTCCTCTGCCATGGTTGTTGGTTTTGGGTATGATTATCTCCCCATCTGAGGTTTGGGTGGTTCTTCCAGGATGGATTGTATGTATCACCATACACTTCATTTGGTCCTTGGTTGTGCATATACTGTACTTGCTCTTGTTGTTGTTCTTCTTGAGTTTCTTCACTTTGTCCCCATGTGGTTGATGGTTGGCTAGTGTTAACTGCTGCAACTTGGAGACTATCAATCCTCTTGGCCATTTGCTCAAATTGTTGTTGAAATTGCTGCTGCATCATCTTGTTTTGAGCCAAGATTGAGTCCACTCCTTCTAGCTCCATTACTCCTCTTCTTTGTGATGGTTGGCAGTTTCTTTGATGAGCAAAGAAATATTGGTTGTTAGCCACCATATCAATGAGATTTTGAGCTTCCTCTGCAGTTTTCATGAGTTGCAAGGAACCTCCAGCTGAGTGGTCAAATGATTCTTGAGCCTTTAGGGTGAGTCCTTCATAGAAGTTCTGTAGCTTGTCCCACTCAGTGAACATTTCTGGTGGACATTTCCTCAGCAGAGCCTTGTATCTCTCCCATGCTTCATACAGATTTTCAGCATCCAATTGTGTGAATGTTTGTACCTCAGTTTTCAGCCTGTTAACCCTTTGAGGTGGATAGAATTTGGCTAGAAATTTAGTCACCAAATCATCCCAGGTAGTGATGCTTCCTTGAGGAAAAGTTTCAAGCCATTGTGCGGCCTTGTCCCTTAATGAGAACGGGAACAGCAGAAGCTTGTAGGTCTCAGGATTCACGCCATTGGACTTGACAGTGTCACAAATCCTTAAGAAGGTAGACAGATGTTGATTTGGATCCTCCAATGGTCCTCCCCCAAACAAGCAGTTGTTTTGGACCAATGTAATGAGTTGTGGCTTTAATTCAAAGTTATTTGCATTGACATTAGGGGTGAGAATGCTGCTTCCATAATGTCTAGCATTTGCAAAGGTATAGGAGGCCAGAACTCTCCTCTGGGGTGGATTGTTATTGTTGTTGTCTGCTCCACCTGGTGGATTGGTTGAATGTTCCTCCATATCTTGGAATTCTTCTTCTGATTCCTCTTCTCCAATAATATTTTTCCCTTTATCAGCTCTTCTTAACCTTCTAAGAGTTCTTTCGTCTTGTTCATGAAAGATGGGTGTATTTCTTCTTGTACCTGACATACAAGCAGAACATAAGAAACACACAAACCAGTGACACTTCAATCTATTGCTAGAATGAAGTTTTAGTTAGCTTAAGCAAAAATTCAAACAGTTAGTGGGTTAATTGAAAATTAAAGGAACCAAAATTAAAAAATGCTAGATCTAGATCACCACCTCACTTAATCATTGTCAATCTAATCAATCCCCGGCAACGGCGCCAAAAACTTGATGGGATATTTCTGTGGAAGAAACGAATTTCTCCAAAACACCCAAAACTAACCGGCAAGTGCACCGGGTCGCATCAAGTAATAATAACTCACGGGAGTGAGGTCGATCCCACAGGGATTGAAGGATTGAGCAATTTTTGTTTAGTGGTTGATTTAGTCAAGCGAATCAAGATTTGGTTGAGTGATTTGTGATTTGCAGAATTTAAATTGCATGGAAAGTAAAGGGAATGGGTAATTGACATGAAATTAAAGAGAACAGGAATTTAAATGCTGAATCTTAAAGAACAAGAAATTAAATGTCAGAAACTTAGAACGCAAGAAATGTAAATTCCAGAATCTTAAAGTGCAAGAAATGTAAATAGCTTGAATTGTAAAGGGAATTGGGAGTTGGATTTGCAGAAATTAAACGAGGGAAAGTAAATTGCAACCAACAGAGAAGTAAAAGAACACTTGGATTGAACCGGATCTAAAAACAGAATTGTAAATAAGCATGAAAACAATAAACAGGGAATGGGAAATGGGGAATCCGGATCTCAGGACCCAAGAGACTAGATAGCCAAGTCTAGATCTCAATGCCTTCCTAGATCCAACAAGAACAATTGCAAAGGAATTGTAAATTGCAAAGAAAGTAGATGAAGAACAATTAACAGAAATTAAATTCAATAAGCAGTAGAAGAAACAGAGAGATCTTCGGATGAGATTGAAACAGAATTCCTTCAATTCTCCAACCCAAGATCCAAGACAATTGCAATTGAAATTGAAAACAATAAAACTAAGAGGAAGAGAGTGGAATTCTCCTCCCCCGAAACTAAGAAATTAAAGATCACTCAATATCCAAAGCTCTCCGAAAACTATTATGAAAACTCCAAAGGAAAGCTCCCTCAAGAACTTGAATTCTATCCTATTTATACACTTTCTTCAAATGATCTTCAAGCCTTGAGTTGGGCCTTTACTCTTGGTGGAATTGGGTTGAGAGAGGCCTTGGTTGATTGCTCTTGGAGTTTGGAGAGGAACCAAAGTGAACCAAGTGAACCGGGTTGGAGTTTTGCAAAAGTTTGAGTAAAAGTTTGAGTAAAAGTTTGAGACAAACTTTTGGTCCAACTTTTCATATCAGCCCCCATGTTTTGCTGATACCCACGTTGGTGCAAAAGTTAGGGGTCTAACTTTTGCTCCAACGTTGGCCTTCCTTAGTGCACTTATGGCGCCAACGTTAGCCCAAAAGTTAGGGGCTAACGTTGGCGCAAACTTTTGCTCCCCCTTTGTATTGTTCATGTGCCAACGTTAGCCCAAAAGTTAGAGGCTAACGTTGGCGCAAACTTTTGGTGGCCAGGGAGTGTTTTTCTCATGCCAACGTTAGCCACAAATTTAGGGGCTAACGTTGGCGCAAACTTTTGGTGCCCAGGGAGTGTTTTTCTCATGCCAACGTTAGCCACAAAGTTAGGGGCTAACGTTGGCGCAAACTTTTGGTGCCCAGGGAGTAACTTTCATGTGCCAACGTTAGCCCAAAAGTTAGGGGCTAACGTTGGGGCTAACTTTTCACCCAAAAGTTTGTGCAAAAGTTTGAGGCTAACTTTTACTCTAGCTTTTTGCTTCCTAGTTCATTTTCACTTATTCCATTGTCCTCTCTTTACTCCTAGCCATTCCTTCTTGCTTCAACCTTTCTCCAAGCTTTCTTCACCTATCATTAATCAACCAAACACATCAAAGCTATGCTTAAAATCATGAGATATTCATTTTATCATAATATGTGACAATTATAGCATAAAACCTCATGAAATAGCATAAATTCATACATGGTTGATTCAATCAAAG